>NC_092794.1:7333436-7610455 GCF_918797505.1 Bemisia tabaci
TCCAGCTAGGAGGCAAGCTACAGGGTTGCGCGAGGAAATCCAAGAAAACTTATCGCCCTGTCATATTCCCGTGCTAGTTGGGTTACGTGTACCTGTACGCCAGAAGATGATCATTTCACGAGTGGACAAGATAGGTGAAAAAGCTTCCGATTCTCATGAAACCTCCCGTTCTAAGCAGGATAATCCGAACAACAGCGAAGAAGACCCAAATTGGCACCGGTTTCCAATTGGAAGCAGAAGATGCTTTCGAAGCACCGGTAATTTACGACCCCTTTTACGGCTAAGAAACTTTGCCGTAGGTGACAATGACTCTGCCACGGTTTGGGGAAGGGGGGCAAATCTGGCGACAAATGTTTCAATTAAGTGTGGAGGAAAAAGGGATGGCGGAGGGGGGGGGGGCTTGCGGTCATATATTGAGTGCTAGAAAGAAGGTGTTTGGGCGGGAATCGTTAGTGCCCCCACAACCGCTCCATGTTGCCATTTCCTCACTTCGGAAAATGGAAGATCAGAACATCCAGTTATCAGTTAAGTTGTTTTATAGATAAATTCCATCACAGGATACGGAAAAAGTACGCTGAAAGTAGTACGGCCACACAGTCCAGGAAAATCGGGAAAAGCAGAATGAATTTTTTCCTGTCGTACTTTGTATAGCTTCAGCTTTTCTCCAAGCTGCATCGTTGAATTTTAAACTTTTCGATTCATATTTTCTCAGGAGTTTTCTGAAAATTGGCCCGGGGAAAAATTTGAGGGGGTAGGAAATTCCAAACGTCCGTGGCCACCCTAGATTGGACCACGTTAAGCAGAAAGGAACCAAGCCACATCAGATATTGCCTAATTTAACTGGGCAGTTCAATTTTTTACATTAAACCGGTTGTGCGGATATTAGCGCGAATTTTCTGCTCAATACGAAGAAAATTCCTTGAACTGTTCAAAGCAATTTGCAGAAACGTTCTCTCGCAAAAAATTAAATTGCCCAGTTAAATTTGACAATAGCTGATTTGGCTGGTTCCTTTCTGTTAAACGCGATCCAATTTTCTGTCCTACAGAATTTGGGAAATCTGCAGAATTTCAATCGGAGTTAATTACTGACTACTAGGGGGTCCGCCCCCTGGCCACTACGCGGCCCAACCCCGGGGCGCTGCGCACCCCCGAAATCCGCTACTTACCATTCTTACTCCCCTTCCTCACCCCGTCCATCGAAAAATAATTCTATTAGAATTTTCCCACTTACGAACTTTGAACTTCAGCCCATCGACCGTCTTACTCCCCTTCCTCGCCTCATCCATCGGTCGTCTTAAAAATGATTTTATTATATAGCGAGAATCTGCCTCGGCATTTGACTTTCTGCCTGGTATGACTATTCGCATGCGGCGCATATAACACTGCTTGTTTCATCTCATCTATTGGTCCATTACGGCTAATTTTCGTGGCATTGTCAATTTGGCAATGGAGAGGATGAACCTCGAGGGTCCGGGGAGAAAGAAGAGTAGCGAGTCGTGGGAAGGGACACGAAGGGAGTCAAGTCACCAGTCCGGATTGCTAATCGCCACCGAGGAAGTGGTGAGGAACATTAATTTGCGGGGGTCGCCAGGTTAATATCCCGCATCCATTTATCAAGAGACAGAATTAAATTGTTTTGCCATTCGGATCCTGTATCCTGCCTCCTCGTGTCAAACGTCGTCTTGACGCACCCCCCCCCCCCGCCCCTCCCCTCCACCCCCCGCCGCCCCTCTTGACTTTGTTCGCAAGTTCCAGCCTAAAGCTAAGCTCGGATTTTCGGTCTCGAGCGCTTTTCGGAAACGGATAATACCCCCTTCAAGTCGGTCGGGTGTCTTTTGGCCTTGTTGCTACGTGGAGACGAAAATTTATCTTTTATCGTCAATTTGTTGTGTAGAAGGGATTACAGAGAAAAACGGATGGATGGGGGAAGGGGATTACTCCGGGAGATCGTCAGGAAAGAACCCCCCCCCCCCCCGGTGCCTTCTACCACTTCGATGTATCGTAGGACGTAGGTATCAGCCGTTACGAGTTTATTTTAGAAACATCCGAAATGTCAGTTTCCAGATCGATCACGAACATTTTCATGAACATAGAATCCATTGGAAACCTTTGAGCCCCCAGAACAAGGGCAAAAGTATTGTTTCCATCTTTAACCAATAAAACTTTATTATGTGATTTTAGCCCTAAACCTCTTGGACTGGTTTTTGAAAAACTACTCACTTTCTGTGTAAACTTTTGAAATAATTTAATCGTTCTCAAAATGCACTGCTGAGAGCATACCGAAGCCAAAGAGAAAGAGCCCCAAGGTGCGAAAAAACTTCGATGAGAAGGACCGAACTTCGGTTCATAGAGGGTGATCCAAAATTCTCCACCATCCCTATAACCTCAGGATTTTTGCTTTCCTTCAGGGAGGTGGGAGGTTCTCCTGACATAATTTTGGGTACAATACATTTGGGTCCCAGAAGTAGTGTTCTTTGACTCTCAGGCACTCAAGTCTCCAACTCAGTTTATTCAAAAGTTAGAAAGATGCTGTCTGGCGCTGGTATTTCAGGACTTTTATATCACCCCGTATGCTCTTATCAATTTTCGGCCGGAACCTCTACAATTTTGCTGCCTGGCGCTGGTGATCCAGGACTTTTATATCACTCCGTATGCTCTTATTAATTTCGGCCGGAACCATTAAAATTGTTGGTCAAATAAACCAAACTACAGTCCAAAAAATCGGGTGACTTTTAGCACAATTTTTTAACCAAGTTGACAGTCTCTGTGGTTGAAATTTTCGGTTATATGTATAGACCAAAAAGTTCGGTATGTCGAATGAACCGAAGTTTTTTTTCTCTCTCGACTTGCATCACCTTCAAGGTTTTTTTCCGTCATAGTGGATTGAGATAAATAAAGGGGGGTGGAAGACGGAGGGAGAAGAACGCGAGAAGGCGAGAGAGAAACCGGTTCAATCTTCCCATCGCACGCAGCGGAACTTCGAGACTTACCTCGCGCGGATTGAAAAGGGTAAATAAGTCACTTATTGTTACAAAGATCTTTATTGACCCGCGCTCTCCTATCAACCCCCCCCCCCCCGCACTCCGTGCTGCGGGCGTTAAAGGGCAGTCTCCTCGAATTCGGACGGTGAGATCGGGGGACAGGGACCCGATGTCAGAGTCGAGAGGTAAAAAATCGAGTCCTCGCGGACATTTATCAGGCGGGCCAATCTGCACGGACAGGACCTGGACGCACAGTCGCGGGGGTCGGGTCGATCGGGACTTTTTTCATTGTTCCGCTGGCATTTAACCGGACCACAGAACGGTTCCTACCAGGGTTGCGCAAGTGAGATGAAAAATCCACCGCGTTTTAGCAGAAAGGAACCAAACCACATCAGCTATTGCCATAACTGCACTGGAAAAAAAAACATATAGGATCTAGAGTCCAGACTCTTGAAAGCATTGACAAGAAAAAATACTCTTGATTCAATCAGATTTAAGCTTAAATCAAGAACTAAGCTTCTTAATTTGAGCGGATTTCCTTTTGACTTAAGCTTAAATCTGATTGAATCAAGAGTATTTTTTCCTAAGCTTAAATCAAGAACCAAGCTTCTTAATTTGAGCGGATTTCCTTTTGATTTAAGCTTAAATCTGATTGAATCAAGAGTATCTTTTCCTAAGCTTAAATCAAGAACCAAGCTTCTTAATTTGAGCGGATTTCCTTTTGATTTAAGCTTAAATCTGATTGAATCAAGAGTATTTTTTCCTAAGCTTAAATCAAGAACCAAGCTTCTTACTTTGAGCGGATTTCCTTTTGATTTAAGCTTAAATCTGATTTGAATCAAGAGTATTTTTTCCTAAGCTTAAATCAAGAACCAAGCTTCTTAATTTAAGCGGATTTCCTTTTGATTTAAGCTTAAATCTGATTGAATCAAGAGTATTTTTTCCTAAGCTTAAATCAAGAACCAAGCTTCTTAATTTAAGCGGATTTCCTTTTGATTTAAGCTTAAATCTGATTGACTCAAGAGTATTTTTTTCTTGTCGATGTTTTCAAGAGTCTGGACTCTAGATCCAATGTGTTTTTTTCCAGTGTATTGCCATAACTAGGCAATTTAATTTCTTACATGGAAACGGTTGTGCGGATTTGTGCGCAAATTTCAGTGAATTTCGTGCATTTTACGAAGCGGATTCCTTAAAATGTCCAAAGGTTTCCGCACAAACGTTCGCTGGTAAAATATTAAATTGCCAAGGAAAGGAAAGGAAATTATGCCAAAGGAACCAAGTAACATCAGCTATTGCCAAATTTAACTGGGAATTTCATGTTTTACCAGAGAACGTTTGTGCGGATTCCTTTGGAATTTCAAAGAATTTGGTTCGTAAAATGCACGAAATTTATTGAAATTTGCACACAAATCCGCACAAACGTTTTCGTCAGGGTGTCTATCATCAGATTTCCTCAATTTCCAGAATCTATCAGGATTTGAGGTCATTCAGGATTTAATCCCGATTCCATCAGGATTTGAGGAAAAATTGGTCGTATAATCAGGATTTGAGAAAAGTCGGCTGTCCGATCGGATTTTTTTATGCTTTCGCATACGCTTATGCAGAAATTTCAATTTTTCTCCGCATAACATCAGGATTTGATCGGATTATGAAATCAGGATTTAGCAGTTAAAAATCAGGAAAATCAGGATTTCCCAGAATGGGCTTTAGGAGGTGTTAAAATTTTTTCGTAGAAAATATTTATCCCTAAGAAAATTTTTAAGTATCTCCTTCGAAATTTTGAGATTCATTAGAATAGGTATATTGATTAAGACTTTGTAAAAAATTGAAATAAACACATATAAATTGTTCTTAATTTTTTTATCATCAGAAATTTGGCAACGTCTCAGTATTTCTATGACTTTTCGTTTGAACGGCCACAATGAAGGAGTTCTTTACGACCAAGGATACCGTTCTTGCGGAGGCTCACGCGGACACGTGTAGGCGTTATAGTTTCAGCGTTGTTGTTCCTCTTGCGCAGCGGACTGATTATTATTGAAAGTTACAGACAAAGCTGTAGACAGCTTTTATTTTGCTATGATTTGGTTAAAATGATATTAAATCATTCATACACAAGAAAACTGAGATGAACATGGAAAAAATAATAAAAAAAGCCGAGTATGATCGCCGATTAAGCCAAATATCCTATACTCGAGTATATTCTTAAAGGTTGGAAAATAGCCAAAATGTGTGCTTTTAAATCGTACATCATCTTCTTCCTTCATTTACGACTAGAGACAAATAGACACCCTCCACTGATATACAACCATTGTCGGAAGCTTTTCATTTTTTAGCATCATCATTCAACTGTTACTCGTACCTTTCGCTTCAATGAGTCATTGAAATGGTGATTTGCTTTTTACGTAACATTTTGAATGGGAAACAAAGCGCGGTGCTATAATGATTACCCTGTCTAGCAGCCGTTGGTTATTTACTTGTTATGCTAAATCATAGAAAAAAAGACTTTTCTAGCTCACCCATTCACAATGCTTGGATGGCCTGTTATTGCATGGCCTGTGGCAGCACGATATTTGGACGAATTTAAGCCAAAAAAGTAAGCCTAATTTTTGCGCAATTCCCTGCCCTGTTTTATCGTTTTCAACAGGAGAACAAAAAACACTTGGTCTGCATTTTGCAATTTGGAACGATAAATTGGACTGCATTTTGCAATTTGGAACCATAGATTCTGGCCCGGTTTAAAAACAACGTATGTGCCATTGGTTTCCCTATGCACATAAGTGTTTTTTCAGATGAGCCAGAATCTATAGTTCCAAATTGCAAAATGCAGTCCAATTCTGGCTCACCTGAAAAAAAATACTTATGTGCATGGGGAAAGTAATCGCACGTACGTTGTTTTTAAGCCGATTGTAAAATGTAGTCCATTTCATCTTTAAACGTTGTGAAAATATATCCTTCAGAATACAAGGAGAAACTTTTGATGTAGTCAGGATGATTCTGGTCAAATATCTCCAATTTGAGGCGAGCGCTTGTCTATGTCGATGCCGAGCCATCCATAACACAACGCGGGAGAAAATCGCGATCCTCCGCCGAGGAACGGAGAAGTTAATTGGACCGTGACTTATTCGTCAACTTTCTTTGACCGCAAGTCGAACTTGAATCGTTGGACCGGGAACCCTCTGAACGTCAAAACGTGACGTTCGTCGCACGTCGGCGGATCCGCGCGCGAACCCAATCCTCAGCTCCGCGCGCAACCTTCGTCCGTGCTCTATCGAAATTCGTTCTTACTCAAAAATTTTCAGAATATTATCAGGGTGTCTACCAGTCCGTAAAGTCCGGAAAAAGTACGCATTTTTTAAGATCGGTCCGTAAGTACCTTAAAAGTACGTAAATCTCGCGGAAGGTCCATAATTTTTCGCATTTTGCGCTGCGCGTTCAGTTCGATTACCTGATAGTTATGCAACCCTCTGTGCGTTGGCCGTCAGGTGTATTAGTACAATGCCAGCCCGTAAGAGCGCGGTTGTGTAGAGGAGCGGAACGAGGCATTTCCCTCGATTTGACGAAACAGCCGAAAAGGCCACGGTAATAGCCGAAGTAAAGCGCGCGACAGTGCTAAATCGAAGAATTGCGATACTCGCGAAAGGTACTTAAAAGTACCTATTTTTCCCCAAGGCGAGGTACTTAAATTTTCCTTAAGTACCTAAACAGTACTTAAAAAGTACTTATTTTATTTTTGTGGACCTCAGTAGACACCCTGATTATAGATATTCGATCGATATAGATTGTGTTACACATTGAGGCAAGCAAAACCTCGTTTTAGTAATATGAGAAAATCACCACCACATTTAATGAATGTTTTTGCATCTTCTGCAAAGATTAATGCGTAAGTTACCAGTTGAGGGCGCTCAGCGTATTGTGTTTTGTTACGAAACTATGCAGTTCATTTTATTAGGAAATATATTTTTCAATTTGTTATAACTTTGTTTAACCTGCTACATCAACGACTAAACTTATACCGGTTCGCAATTGAGGAATTGCATCTCCTTGTCCAGAGCTCATACAATCATAATGAGTTCTTTATATTTTATAAGTCTCACCATTTATTTATTTATTTTCTTTTCCTCATGTTATACCTACTTGGATTTTTTCTATAGAAAGTCCTAATTAATTTTTTTCTCTCTTTTCTGTAACCAATCATCAGATTTAAAATGGTTTTAAAGTTGAGGCGAAGAAAAATGGCGGTGAAACAACAGGAGACTCTAGGAGTCCTCTACAGAACCTTCTATTTTAAGGTAATCCCATAGGTGTTGAAATGGTGCCTTGGGGAATAGTAGCAGAGCCTCTCTCTTCGTAGAAGTAGAAATAAACTGTTAGTTATGATAATTTGGATTGATTGCGGAGACTAAATTGTTTTAATTGGAGTATTATTTTCATATACCTAAATTTCTTTGTACATCTATCACCTGATTAATCAATTTTATATTGTGACTGAGATGTTAGGGAGATACCTAATAGCTGGCAGCACTTATACCCATGAAATACGTCCGTTTCACTCCTATCAAATATGTTTTTTTCTATTTCGGTGCCCACAAATAAATTGAAACACGTATTAAATTAATATTTTCTTCTCATTTCTTTTTTACTTGGTTTGTTTGTTTTGTTTTTTCTTCTGAGTAGTATGAACACACATAGTTCCCTATATCGAAAGATACAGGTTAAATCCTTCATAACCTCGCAAATGAAAAGGGCTTTTCTTTGTTAAACGATCGAATGTAGGTAGCTAAATTCAAATGCAAAGATGGCATATTATTCTGTGGAACTTTTTTTAAACGTATTTAGTCCTCCCAAATAGGAATTCGTTTTGAATACTGCAATCCATTTTAGACGTCTTAGAGGTCCCTTTTCCGTGAATATATTCAGATAGTCATAGAATGCTGCCAGCAAACGGACTCCATATTTGATTGCCATGCTTGTAATTATATTATAACTAACTAGAAATTAATTTACCTATCTACCGTAGTTAAATTGGCACTCTTGTCATATACTCTCTCTATTTTTCGGTTCTTTATGTAGTGCGAGGTGAAGCGCGTGGTATGTTATTTTCCTGTACCAGAAATGTATTTATAACTCAAATAATGATAAAGTTCGTTTCTAGAGCAGTTCATAACTTGTATCCTCTATATGGGGAGTAGCGTGGTCTGAGTACTTTCAGAATCTATAGCAGCAGAGAATTATTTCAATAACGAATATTGTATTCGAAGGATTGAAAAAAATTTTGCAAGTCATACCCTCTAAAAACTTTATGAAAATTGCACAATATTAGTGCGACACCAAAAAAAAAATGTAAGCACACGATTGTCCACTGTAGACGAAATTAGAAATCTCGATGGTTGAAAAATACTTTCGAGAAGCCCATAAAATTGTGTCTGTAGATAACTAACTTTTCCTTTCTTCCCATTCCACTTCTCCTCTATTTTTCGCAATAAAGCTCCCCCCCCCCCCCCCCCCCCCACTCAGACAGAACATACTGAAGAACGATCATTGTGACTGCTGGATTATAAAATTGTATTTTTCAACTCTGTCTTAAAAATTGTGGAAGAAGACAATTTCCAAAGCCTTTGATTCAGAAAAATCAATTCTCTGCTGCTCTAGCTAGAATATATACCTACTTAGGCTAGGCTCTTTTAGGTTTTTAATTTATAAATAGTTAGGCTAGGTTTAATTCTCCTAGGATTTTGGAAACTGCATGTGTACATTTTCTCTGCGATATATTGTAGCTATACATAGTCTGCACCAGCTCAAGTGAGCCGGTAGAGTCGGGATTTGAAGCCCTCAATGGCAACGCATCTACCCCCAGGCTGGGTTTTGTACATGTAAACTTGAACGATAGAAGTCAATGAATCAGTATAATTATCTTGTTATCTGTGTACTTTTTTTTATTGGTAGATGCTCTCAATCCCAAAGACTGAAATATTCGTTCCGCTCAGTTGAAACTAATCATTGTAAGTTGCTCAGTCATGGTTATACTATTCTATTAGTGGGATAAGATGTATTTTTTGCGTTTTCCTCTAGTTACATTTTTCTTACTCTATTAACTAAAAAAACGAATTACAAATAATTTCGATCAAAATGAGATCGTACCTATTTACAATTTTCCGGTCATAATTTTCTTGTATCTCTCAGTTTCAAGAGCTCAGGCTCTTAGTGCTTGTGTGAGAAATTTTAGGGTATACCAGCGAAAGATTTCTGTACACTGAGAACACGAGAAGAATACTTCGCTCACACGGCTGTTGTTGTTTTGCGACGTAAAAGGGTTCATTGGTTCTACTCTCATCTGAAAATTTGAATAATAAGGAAACGATATTCCTGGCTCAGTTCAGAGGCAATGTACCATCCCTTCTCACATTCAGATAGGTGATTTTATGGTTGAACTAGAACTAGTGGTGCCGTACTGCAAGATGTAGCCCTATCGGATTACATTTTTCATTAAGGAGCCACCATCTCAGGTTCCTCCATAAAATCACTTCTCTGCATAGAGAAACCAATGGTATATATGTTGTTTCTAAAATGAGCCAGGAATAGTGGTTCCTTACGGCGAGATGTAGCCCAATTAGTATTCCAGCGGAATGCTTTCTGTACCTTTTAGCACCAGCTTAAACTCTTACGCTACGGTGTTATCGTTCAGCGGCTCAACGTGCTGTTTTTATCGGGGGGGGGGGGAGGCGGGGGGCAGGGGGGTCCTGAGGTGCCCTTTCATTTGCGCCGAGCGCGAAGCAAAAGGCGATCCACTTTACGAGGCCACTACTGTCGCGCTAAGGGAAAACGCCGTATCAACCTTCAGGCGTTGCCAAATTTCCTTCGATAAATCCTGAAGTTTCAGGGAAATTTATGAATATTTCTCCTCTGGTTTCCCGGAGGATTTCGTTCATGATTTCATCTGAAGAGTCGGAAAAGTTCAAGAAACGATATTGATGTCTTTTCTCCTAAATAATGATTTTCCGAGGAGAAATTTGGCAACATCGGAATGCTCATACGGGGTTTTCCCCCGGCGCGGTAGACTACACGGCGCGGTTCCGTTGCGTGGCTTCGATGTTCAAGTGTAACTTTTATAATTAATAGGATCCAACTTTTAAGTTTCCCACTTTGAGCGGGGCCTCGCCGCCCCCCCCTCCCTCCGCTCCCTCCCCCGCACAACTCGGTAGCAACTTCGCGTTTCCTCGGAACGAGTTGCGGAGAATTATTCGCCCCAAAATTAAGAACTCGCCCCCGCACCCCCCGCAACGCGCTCGTTAAACGAAGGTATACGGCATGCGGTTACCAGCCCGGGATCATTTATCAATAGTCTCGTTTCGTTGGCGGATCCAGCGAATTGGCAACATCGTTTTTCTTCATTTGAACCTATGGAAACGTATCGATTCTTGGAGGGGCCAGTGCTCCGATAAGAATCGATTATTTAGCATAGGTTTAAATGGATGGAATGCGGTGTTGCCAAATCACTGGATCTTTAAACCTATGGATATGTATCGATTCTTGGAGGGGCCAGTGCTCCGATAGGAATCGATTATTTAGCATAGGTTTAAATGTTTGGAGTGCGGTGTTGCCATATCACTGGATCCGCCACTGTAGGAGTGTCGATTTGGGGGAAACGTCGGTTCGCATGGAAAGAATGCAAAAGGCAGAACTCGTTTCCTGCGGTGCCAACTAACGGAGAACGCCGTATGGACATTCAAGAGTTGACGAATTTCTTCAAATCCAAGACGTATTCGTGAGGATTTTTTTTACATGGTTTTCCTAGAAATTTTCAGGCATTTTAGATTAAATCGCGAGCATAATTGTCCGAAAAGTTTGAAAAAAAATATTCACAATTTTCAGGAATCTAGACTGGTCAGGGTCTTCTAAATATATGAAAAGCCTGCTTCTGTGACCAAAAAAGCGTTTACCCACATAAATAAAGAACTTTGGTTACATGAACCAATCGATGGTCACAATTGAAGGTTTTTTTCCTCCTCACTAAGAGTGGTTCCGTCCCTTAACTTACGGAATTAGGGAAATTAACTTCAATTTCAAGGAAATGTTTGTATGTTTTCCCAAGATTTTGATTTCCCTTCAGGTTCAGCCAAAATTATTTTCAAATTATCTTTCTTCGGTGAACTAACGAGTTGCCGCTGTAAATGAAGATTGTACAGTATTGGAACTTTACTCTTGTGTTTAATTTCTCAATATAGAGCCTATTTTCGTCACCATTGCCTCATTATAAAAACGAAGTGTACCTTTTCCGAAAATATCTTACTAACAATGTAGTGTAGTTTTCGTCACAAGGTGTATTGATGATTACATAGTCTTAGTGGAAAATTCTATTTCATAGATGTAAGCTTAGATATCGTTTTTCTTCGTTTTTCTTTGGAAATGCAGTATTAAATGCAAACTTATTCTTCTAGAAGTAGGTGTTTACTAACACTTATTCGTACCGATTTTTACCATGTATAACTTTTGAATTTTCTTGTGATTATTTATTACCTTCCGTTATTGCGACTTGTCCATCTGCTGAAGAGGATCAAACGCACACCTGTTTTCACAGCGAACCGCAACAAAACAAGATGAAAGAAGAAACAACGAGGAACAACAAGGACACAGCAACTGCATTTTCTGAAGACCAGTGAATTTCGTTGGAATAGAATTTGCTTATTTAACAGCAAATTTAACCTCACTTCAAATCTGCGATGTATTAGAACAAAAGTACGGTGTGCATGTATGCGGCTGCATTAGTCAAACACTTTAAGAAGCCTTAGTACTTCACCTCTTTCTGCTTTTTTCTCTTTTTTATATAATAGGTAACTTATTGAAAAATCCAAAACCGGCTTTTTTGCCATTGATCAGCGCCCACGAAAAAGTTATCAACTGAAATTTTCGACGTAGAAGTCGATTCAAAGATAATAATCAGCTCACTTAGAAAGAGAGAAAAACAAGCCAAAAAACTGAATGACTCAGTTTTTAGTCGAAACGTTTTGAGTTTTTTATCGTTGTATTACAGTCTTGCTTCACGTTTTCCCCCCATGTTCTCCTTCCACCGTTCTACCGTGCTAAGGAAAAACGCCGTATGAGCCTTCAGGCGTTGCCAAATTTACTTTGAAAAATCTCGAATTTTTGGAAATATTTGTTTATATTTTTCTCCCACTTTTCTTAGAAAATTTAGTTCGTTATTCGATCTAAATAGTCCGAAAATTTCAAGGAAAAATATTCATTATTTTCTTCCAGAATAAATATCTTCAGAGAGAAAATTTGGCAACATTCAAATGTTCATACGGCGTTTTTCCTTAGCACGGCAGCATTGTCTCGGGCTGCCTCGTAAGAATTTGTATCCATCGTCGAGGAATACCTCCGTGCTAAGGAAAAACGCCGTAAGAACCTTCAGGCGTTGCCAAATTTCCTCTGATAAAACACGAATCTCCTGGTAAATTTATGAATATTTTCCTCCCGATTTTTCAGATAATTTTGTTTTCAATTTCACCTAAAGTTCCTGAAAATCTCAAGGAAAAACATCTATAACGTTCCTCAGAAATAAACATTTTATCGAAGGAAATTTGGCAACTCTCGAATGTTCATACGGCGTTCTTCCTTAGGACGGCAGACTAAGCGACGTGGTTAAACTCCAAAATCTCTATACCAGAAAATAGACCATCGAGTAATGGAGGATGGAAGCGAGGATGAAACAACTTATGTAATTCAACAATTTTGGCAAATGTTAAATATGCTCAAGACGACGCGGCTTGAAGTGCGGAGGGGGGGGGGGGGGGACTCGAGTCGGTTAATCGCACAGATATATACAGACTCACATGCGTTCCCCTCGCACCCAGTGTGAGTAATTAATAGCACCTGCTCCTTGTAGTTCGTCCCGGAGTCGCATGTTAAGCGCGGCTTTGGGGGACGCGCCGGAGTTGATATTTTAATATGGAAATGAAACTAGAATCTGTCTAAATCATTTTAATTCGGCAGACATTAACCTCCGCTTAATTAATAACCCCCGACCGCACCAATATGTACCCTTAAAGTACATAGAGTCGCAGCGTAAATGGGAGAGCTGGCGCCATGTTCCGGTCGACGAGTTCCGAGCCCGGTGTGCGCCGAGCTTCGGTCACTTTTTCCATACATTTTCGATCCAAAATGCCGATGTAGAATACCAGGGTGTCCAGCATCAGGATTTTCCCGATTCTATCGGGATTTGAGGTCGGTCAGGATTTAATCCCGATTTCATCAGGATTTGAGGAAAAATCCGTCGTAAAATCAGGGGTTGAGAAAAGTTGGCAGTCCGATTGAATTTTTTTATCGAGCTAGTTTTGTGAAGTTACACTCGCGTTGCCTAAGGTCAGGATTTGATCAGGATTTGGAAAAACTATGGAATCAGGATTTAGCAGTCAAAAATCAGGATTGCCCAAAATGAAAACAAACTAGACACCCTGACAGGGTGCCTAGCATCAGGATTTTCCCAATTTTCCCGACTCTATGAGGATTCGAGGTCAATCAGGATTTAATCCCGATTTCATCAGGATTTGAGGAAAACTCGGTCTGAAAATCAGGATTTGAGAAAAGTCGGCCTTCCGATCGGATTTTCTTGTCGAGCTATTTTTGTGAAGTTATATTACATTAATTCTTTTCCGTAAAAAATCAGGATTTGATCAGGACTTGGAAAACTCATGAAATCAGGATGTAGCAGTCAAAAATCAGGAAAATCAGGATTCCATCAGGATTTCCCAAAATGAAAAAAAACTAGACTCCTTGGAACAGGGAAAATAGTGTTGCCAACTTTTAAAATCACCACCATTCAGGGGCGAAGCGTGACTCATCGACGATCGGAATCGATTATCATCACCCTAATCGATTCTTTTCCATATGCTTAAACGGCAGATCAAGATGGCTCTCGGATACAAATCAGCGTAACGATTGCGGCATCTTTTACGATGACGGAGCTCTCAATGAGCAATAAGAAACTGTATCCTCTCAGACGTAACTTCAATTTATGGCTCGTTACTTTTAATGGCGCTCTGCGAAACGGGAAGGGTACGGCGGGCGGGGTGTGAAAGTGCGAACAAAGCGACCTCTGGATAACTCTATGTTACCGGTGCAGCTTCGGAGGGCGGGATACTTAGGACCCGGTAATTATCTGCGTTTGTAGTGTGGGTGGTATCGACGTTTTGAAGGAGCAAGATCACATTTTCGTCGCGTCCGTCAGTGTATACTCCCGTTTATATATTTTAATTCTAGGTGTAAACTTTCATCTTGCACTCTTGTGTGTGGTTTGAAAGTCGGCCACGGCGAAGTCGCCTCAATCTTTTCGTAATTAGCAGCAGTAGATCGTAAAGGGTTTCATTAGCTCATAACTTAAGAGTGTGTAACCTACACCGAAAATTATTTGCTGAGGAAGTAACACTTTGTTGCATTCGTCTGCGCCTCGTAATTCTTAACCGCGTCCGTTAAAAAGTGGCATACGACTGAGTGGCGTTTTATGACCTGAAAATAGAGAGAGTGGAGATAAGACAATTGGAAGTTTCGCGCGTCGGTTTTTTGCCTTCATTTTTTTAGGTAGGCCAAAAATACTCACCGTGCAGCAATATCTATACATTTAGGCATGTGGATCAAGTGTTCTCAAAAATCTTTTTATATTCAAGTTCCCATTGTTGGTAACCGATTTCAAACACAAGAAATTATACTTTACTCCGAAATGCCCTTAGAGAAACAGTGATTCCGTAGCAGTGTAAGAGAAGGAAATGTCACTGACTGCCATGCTAAAGGAGAACTCCGTATGAGCTTTCAAATTTTGTGAACTGCTCCCCACTTACATGTCCTAATCCTATAGAGATATGGATATGCTTCCTCGAAATGTTTAGGCATTCTGAATTTTTATTAACTTACAAGCAAAATTATCGGAAAAATTAAACGAAAAAAATTCACAAGTTTTTGTGGAAGTTCGTTTTTAGCCAGATGAAAAGTACGTCTAAATGTTCGTACGACATCCTTCCTTAGCACGATAGTATATTTCTTCGCCGGGATGCCATTGATGCCATATAACCCTGGTAAAAATTGGCGATAGGAGCTGCGTCTCAAAACACCATAGGAGTTCTTATAGCCGACTAAAGAAGGCTATTGAAAATCATATAGCTGGCTGTAGAAAGAGGAGCAAAACATATAGCCGGGCTATCCGAAGCTATAAGAAAATCGGGCTACAGTTCCTATCGCCGGGCTTTACACTTTATCGCTATTGGCTATAAAAGGCCATAAGAAATTGTGTAGAAAGTGTGCTTTGGAAATCATTAAGTTTGATACGGAACTACCTTGATATTTACAAAACACACATTATATTTTCCTTTAAAACATATTTTTTTTTCATCAATTAAAATGAGAATTATCCAAACAGAGTGTGCAAACATTTCAAAATCATGAGTTGAAAAATGCTGACTCCGCAAGATTAAACATTAGAGCCCAACTCAAAGCGGAGCGGCGACGCACTGGCGCCTACAAACCTAACGGGATACTTCACGTATTGCGCAATGCGTGAAGTATCCCTGTTAGGTTTGTAGGCGCTAATGCGCGCTTTGCGCTCTCTGCCCGCCCGCCGCGCCGCAGCGTGCCACGGCGTCTGAAGCAACTATTTCACACCGGAGGTATTGCACAGTATCATAAGAAATTGAAGGCGCTCCAACATATTAAGAATGACAGTCATCCTTCAAAAGTACGGAGCTTTCCTCGCAAAATAAATCAAGATAGTACGGCACAAAAAGAGAGCGGTGGTCCAAAAACTAACTAAGTCCTAGTATCCGTATTTAGTAACGTTTAGCACAAACTTTATCGCCTGGCTGTTGCTTAGTCGCCATCGGCTATAAAAGGCTAAAAGAAATTGTACAGTCGGCTACAGAAGCTATTGGAAGTCTTACAGCCGGCTTTAGGTCTATGGTATTTTGGAACACAGATTCTACTGCCAATTTTTACCAGGGAAGGCTGGAAAATCGGCACCCCTCCCCCCTCTATTCTAACCCGTGTAAAATGTCTACATTTGACCGTTCGACCTGGCAATATTGGGGTGCTGAGTCCGCGAATTTCCATAACGTCCAGGGAACTCCGAGATGGAACAATTCATGAATTATGTACGCCTTAAATGTTATTGGCGTGATTAACTGAATCAAATTATTTTTTCATTTAATTGATGATTAATGAATTCAACCAAAAAAACAGATTACATTTAATGAGGAGAATGATTCACTTCATCTTTGTGAGGAAAATCTAAAGAATCTCATCAAGAGTCAACAGTTTTCGTAAACTTTCGCAACTCTATCTATTTTCTTGGTGTTTTTGATTTTGTTAATGCTTGCATTTGATGTACAACTTTCCGAGTGGTGTTTTTGATAGGTTTCGTTCTTTCAATCGAGAAAGGTTACACTCGTCAGTTTTCCTAATGTCGCAGCGAAATTTGAAATAAAATAGTCCATCAAAACTGTCGAACTTTCCCCTTCTTCTATTTGGACTACATTTTGCAATTAGGAACTATAAATTCCGGCCCGGTTTAAAAACAACGTATGTGCCATTAGTTTCCCTATGCACATACGTGTTTTTTCAGACGAGACAGAATTTACAGCTCCAAATTGCAAAATGCAGTCCATTTAGCACTGCAGCATGAGTGAATGCTGAGAACCACCGTCGCACATTGGATCGAGCCAGCGAGAGAGGCAGGACAAAATTCGAAAACTTTCAACGCTTATACCTCCGTTTATTCACAACTTTGACGCTCTAAAAGTGGTTTCATTGGTTTCTTCGTGAAATTGCCGTCTATAACAAAGACATAAAGACGGAGCGCTCGTATCTAAAAGCACGGGGAAAAAGTGAGGCTAGGTTCGGCGCTGGGTGCTTGTGTGAGTGTGTAAATGAGCGCGGGAATCCATGGCGGCAAACGGAAATTTGATTTGAACTTGTCCTCTTGATTTTTCCACATTTCTTCTTTGAAACGTATTTTAAATTCCTAAAACGAATATACTAAGAAAGTTCGGTCTGCGTCCTAATATAATACACCTACTTTTGCTCGGTAACAGGCAGTAATCTCAGATAAAGTTAGTTTTTCTTCTGCTCATGGTGGTTCTGCAGGTTCAAACAGGCCGTTACAGTTCTAGATCAACGTTACTCCCAAATGAAATTAATCGGTCGACGACGGACTGAAACTAACCTAAAGTTAAAAAAATATGAGTGTGTACCTGAATTTGGGCAAAAATCAACCTAAAATACTTTGTTTCCGCAATTTTATTTATTAGTTCCCGCCCTACATTTGAATTCAAACTTGTCCCGATTTCGCCGCCAATCCTCTAGCCAATAGTAGAGGTGATTGAAAAGAAGCTCTAGAAGCTTCATTTTTTGCTTTTAGTGCTCCGTCTTTATGTCTTTGGTCTATAATCACCCCTTGAAATTTATGATGTGACGAGATAAACATCAAAATTTGCATTTTTGTTCGCAAAGTTCATGTTTGACCTCTCTAATTGACTCGATCCACTGTGCGTCGCGGACAATCAAAGCGGAGCAAGTTCGTTGAGTGTAGCATTTCAGACGTAAGGGCGTATCTCAATTTTCACATGAGCCCTGGAGAGCAGGAAATGATATGAATAACAGGGTTCATCTCAAAATATTGCTCACGCCGTTACGTCAAAGGAGCGACGATTTCTGCGTGCCGGCAGTATTTTACATCGGTCGCATTTATCGTTGCCTTGTCAAATGCATCGCGGAAACTAAAACTCAAGTACCTTGCCTCCCGGCCCTTCAAATACACCCCCCCAACCCCCTGAACATATTGTTGCCTAACAGATGGAGGGCGGCAAATGAACTGGAAGATGTCGCGTCGTAAATCGCCTAACTACGACTCACGGTAACGACGCCTGGTTCGTAGGCAACACCCAACACATCGTGCGGGAAGCAGCCCTGCCGCGCTGAAGAAAAATGCCGTTTGAAATTTTGCAGGAATTCTTCAGATAAAACACAACTTTTGTTAAAATTTTCTTTCTTTTGAAAGGGCCAGCAGCACTGGCCTCAGAATCGCCTTTTAAGGGTTGAAGCTTACAGATAAGCTAATAGAAGTATGTGTCCCAAGGCCTAGTTTCTACGTCCATTAGTACCGGAGGTATCCCCCTTCGAAAAGCACACGGAAAAAAGTAGGGTTTCTCCTTCATAATTGTGGTACCACACCAATTTGTTGGATAATGTGGACTTTTCAAATTATTGGGCCTCTTGACGAAGTATGAATTAAGGTGCAATTTTGAAAACTGTCAAAATTTGACTATCGCCCTGGCATTTTGTGGCATATCGATGTTGCGTCAGACGTCATCTGGTTGCATTATTGATCATTCCACACGGTCTCAAAAACCCGGGAAATTTTCGCAATACTCGGCAAGGGAAACTTGGACAAGTCGAAGACCTGGAATCCATAACTTTGATGGCCACGTCGCGATATTGAAGAAAATTTGATATCTCTAATTTTCAGGGACCTCACACTAAGAAAAAACTCGGGTCGTGGGAGACGTATTTGTGGGCCCTACAGACATACCGTCCCCGATCCGGGCGTAGCACCCGGAAAAAACGCCGTATGAACAACCGAGAGTTGCCAAATTTCTCCGGATAAAACAAGCATTCTGTAGGACATTCATGCAAGTTTCCCTTGACATTTTCAGATATTTTAGATTAAATTGTGTAGAAAATTGTCTTAAAATTTTGGGGGAAAATAGTCACAATTTTCTTAGTAAATTCGGTTTTTATCAAAGGAATTTTGGCAACGTCTGAAGGCTCTTACGTCGTTTTTCCTCAGCACGGCAGCGGAGCAGTCGAAGCTACGGCTCCAGCACCCGGAACTTTTCGGCCTCTAAGCCCGGAACGGACGGTACGTCTATACTGCCGTGCTAAGGAAGAACGCCGCATGAACATTCGAGAGTTGTCAAATTTACTTTGATGAAATGTTTATTTGTGAAGAAAATTATGAATACTTTTCCTTGAAATTTTCAGGTACTTCGGATCAAAATGCGAACAAAATTCTCCGAAAAATTGAAAGAAAAATATTCATAAATTTACCAGGGAATTCGCGTTTTATCAAAGAAAATTTGGCAACGCCTGAGGGTTCATACGGCGTTCTTCCTTAGCACGGCAGTTCCCTTTATACTGAGAGTCAAGACAATGTGAATCCATTTCTGATTCGTTCCCGTATTTTAGGCCTTCACAGAGTCACAAACGGGAATAAAGATTACATTTTCACCGATTGCAAAGATTATAGTCTGGAATGGACCAGGGAATTACGAGTTCGGCAAGGAACAAACGGAATGAGAGAAGGAACGGAGAAAGGAATTTGAGAATGGGCCGATCAAAGATTACAAAAAACGTCCAATTTGTGTAATCTTTATTCCCGTTTGTGACTCCATGAGGGGGTGTTGTCTTGACTCTCAGTATAAAGGGACTCTACTCGGCAGTATATAGCCCGTAACTTTTTTTCTAGTGCGTAAATTCGGATGGGAATTCTTGCCTGCGCCCAAGCACCTTCCCTGCAACGCGAGCTATTTCTTGCGCCGCGGGCCACGGTATTTCACGGCTCTCGATAGGGAGGGAGGTTTAAAGAAGGATCCTGAATCCGTGAATGCGGTCCGGGAGCCGAGTGAAGAGGATTTGAGTGGAGCCGAAAGGGATCAGAAAGTGTCTGAGTGGCTGAAAACGCCCTATGCTAATTCGGATGAAGCGAGCGAAATTTATGATTAAACTCGCGCCCGGCGGAGGAGGGTCGCGCCGCATCGTATTTTACACCTTTTTCAGGACCGCGCATTCTAGTCGCGAGCTAATGCCATCGCTTTTTGCCCAAATATCACCCAACGGAGCTTCTGTGCCGAGCAAGAACGACGTGCGAGCATTTACACATTGCAGGTCAGGATTGCCACATGCCAGGGAATTTTAAAAAGTCAGGGAAAACTGGATGTCGAAATAACTTTTGGGTCACCTCTATTTGCTGTCTACAGGGTGTCTAGCATCAGTTTTTAGGTCCCTGATTTTTCCCGATTCCATCACGGGATTTGAGGTCAACAGATTTAGACTCCGGTTTCATCAGTGATTTGAGAAAATCGCGTCGTAAAATCATGATTTGAGAAAGTGCGGCCGTCCGATTGGATTTTTTAGTGCTTTCGCATACGATTGGCAAGAGCTTTAATTTTTTCTCGCGCAAAAAATCAGGATTTTGAGAAATTATCAAGTCGTGGCACTTTGCAGTCAGAACACTCAGGAAAAACTCAGGAATTTCCCAAGATGTGAAAAAATCTGGATCACCTCTGATCTCAGAATGGGTTCGAAGTTTCAAACAATAAATTTTCGCCTGAAATGTATCTCTAATGGTGTCTTGTTAACCATCTGGCATTTGTCAGGAAATCTCACCAGAATGTGTCAGGGAAATTTCAGGGAATTTTATCTCCTAAATTCTGTGGCAATCTTATAGCAGGGTTGCCGGCGGTCTGGAAAACCGGGAAAGTCAGGAAATTTAAGGCGACCGGGCAAAGTCAGGGAATAATGTGTTATGATAAAAATATGTATGTTCTTGTGTTACTTTTGAAACACAAACCAAACCTAATCTAACCTAACAAGTACATCCACATAATACGTAAGTTAATAAGATTAGAACTCCTCTCATAAATATTATAAATAATAAATTTCTATAATAATAACGAACTAATGACAAACACAAGAATATTAACCCCTCCTCTCCATTAAAAAAATATATTTCATCGGAGGAAATTAGGCAACGTCGAAATGTTGATACGTCGTTTTTGTTTAGAACGGCGGAGGGCCGTTGAGGCGGCCGCAGTCGACCGTTCCTTCATTCCTGTTGATAACGACTTGAAAATATGTCGGCTGCAGATCTCGCCGGGAATTATTTATGTCCCGCCATCCGAGCCGTTTTTCTTATTATCATTGCTCCCCGTTAGTTTTCCTCCGTTTAGCTTCTTTTCTTGCTAGTCCCCCCCCCCCCCGCCCCCCCCGAGCCTCGCTTCCTATTTTCCCGCCAAAGTTTTTCAC
Source organism: Bemisia tabaci (assembly GCF_918797505.1). Lineage (NCBI taxonomy): Eukaryota > Metazoa > Arthropoda > Insecta > Hemiptera > Aleyrodidae > Bemisia > Bemisia tabaci. The sequence continues at coordinate 7,354,481 of NC_092794.1, forward strand.
ATTATCTTCCCCGCTCTCTTTTTTCTCCTCCGTTAGCCTCTGATTTTTCCTGTCTTTTCGGGGCGAATAAGTTCTTGAAAAGTTGGGCAAATTTTCTCAGCCGTGAAAATTCAGGAAATTTCATTGTAGTTCCTTGATTTCTCACCTCACGATTTTATTTTTCCACGCACCCTTTTGCAAGGTGGCGACGGTCGGGCTGGGAACCTGGAGGGAATTTTTTACAACAACGTGAAGAGACAAGTGGATTGCATTTTGCAAAAAGGAACCACTAGCATTGCAATGTTGCTAAGATTGTGCGACTTCTTTTGTCTTGGAGTAAAAACCCGATTATCCTAATAGTTTCTATTTTACTCGCTGAAAACTGTAAATTTAAGACAAAAATTACCATCTAAATTTCATAGTTTTTCACAATTTCCGCAATTTTATTGCAAAGGATGAAGTTGCACAATCTTAGCATCATTGCAGTGCTAGTGGTTCCTTTTTGGAAAATGCAATCCAAGTGAATGTCACATTTTGCCATTTGGAGAGAATACCGTTTTGAGCCCAAGGTTTAACTTTTCAAACATAGTCAAAGGATTCATATTGTTTTACGAAAATCGAGAAATTTTGCCAGAATCATGGAAGGATTTATTTATTATTTTTTTCATCACAGAGAGGTCAAGGAAAACACAGCGAATTTGATATTTTTAAACTCAGTGGCTTGTGTGTCTCAAAAGCTGCAGTATTTTTGTCAGTTACTTTTTAACATTACATGTTCAATAAATTTATTTTTTATAAAAATGAGGGAGTCGTGTGAAAACTCTCTCGCTGCGATTGTCTACTCTGCATACGGTCCACTCTACAAAATTATTTCATCTGTAAAAGAAAACCTTTGAAAGCTTTTCGAATTTGGTTTTAACTTTCGTATGAACTCTCTCTGGACACTCAAGATCACGGTTGTCTTTTTTTTCAATTTCTTATCGGAACAAACTGACAATCGTCTGTTTTAAGCCGATGATTCAACCCGTCCACCCTGAGGTCGTAGGCGGGTGCGAATAAAGTCCGGGTAAGGACGATCTCATCTGGACAAATGACTTTTTTTCACGACTTGAACTCAGCTCGCGATTGACTCAGGAGTCGGAAAGCAAGCTTACTGCCGATGAAACGGACCGTTTTTATGGCTGCGCCTTGCATAGAGGACGTTATAGGGGACGGTAGACCCTTTCCGCAAATCCGCTTAAAATTTTTATGATGGAACGCAGATATTAGAATGAGTGCACTTAGGTCTGGAAACGGCTGGACTCATGAGCAAACCTAACATTTTACGGGAACATCTGGTCACTTAGTGCTTGAAACATAAATGTATAAAATGTCACAACTGCACGAAGCTCATAAATACCGAGGAATATGTTGAAGCCGGGAAAAAAAAGAGTACGCTAAGCCAAAATCTGTCGGTAAGATTTGCTTTTATCCGTATGAAGAGAGGAGCACGAGAAATTCCCAAAAAATCGCCACTCAAACTGCGGTAATGACGATGAATGCATATCCCGAATTTTTAGGGTGACAACAGTCAAAAAAGCGGGAAAGTCACGAGAAAATATTGGGTCTATTCTGCCGTGCTAAGGGAGACCGCGTATGAACCTTCGTGCGTTAAATTTCTGATGGTAAAATACGAATTTTCGGGGAAACTCGTGAAAATTTCGCGTCCAATTTTTCAAGGAATTTTCTTCGCAAAGTGATATAAAGTATCAGAGAATATAGGCAGAAATATTCATTATTGCCTCTAAAATTAATGTTTTAAGAGGAGAAATTGAGCAGCCCTCGGATGTTCATACGGCGTTTTTCCCTAGCACGGCAGTATTATTTTCTCCTTTTTCTATTGCAACCACCCGCTTCCACCGACAGGATCGGCCCATTTTTCCTCTGTCTTTTATGTCCATCACTTTGTCTACCAATTTCAATAATCAGACCGCTGGTCCTCAAGTTTAAGCCAGCTTGAGTCAAATCGACCGCGCAATTCTGTCAGAAAACGACGATGGGAGGGGGGGGGGTTCCCTCGGTTTTTTTTGTTTGGCAACCGAGATTGAAGGTACATATTTGTATCCGCGAACACATCTCGAAACGTCCTTATTTTAAACCCCCCAACTTAATGCTGCACGTAGGGGCGGGAGAAGGGAGGGGGGGGGGCGTTGAGGGTGAGATTAGCGCAATACCGGAGCTGACTCGGCATGACTATAGTCTCTCGCTCAAGTGGGTAAATAAAAGTCTTGACTCGCTCCTTTTAGTGACATTTCATTAAGGGTTACAATCCTCGGAGCAACGCGGACCGAATCCCTCGATTTTTAAACCTCGTGGGCTTTTGAGAGCTTGCCAACCTTTGATTCCGTGACGCGCGATTTTATCTTACCGAAGATCGCGGGGCTCTCGGAATGAAATCCGATTTCCCCAAGTGCCAGAAAAATTTCGATTTTTTTTTTTTTTAAAGTTCTGGGGGAAAATTCCGAGGTAGGATTCAGTTCCGAAGATCGTCAAATTTGATCCAAGAATCATCAAATTTGATAAAGAAAAATCTGTCAAACTGACGAGAAACCCCCTTAAATTCCGGAAAAATTCCGAAACACGCTCGTATTCTGTTCCAAAGATCGTCAAATTTGATAAAGAAAAATCGGTCAAACTGACAAAAAAACCCCTTTAATTCCGGACAAATTCCGAAAAAAATCTGAAAATTCCGAAATACGCCTGGATTCAGTTCCAAAGATCGTCAAATTTGATCCAGAAATCATCAAATTTGATGAAGAAATTCGGTCAAACTGACGAAAAAACCCTTAAATTCCGGGAATTTCGAAGATTCCGGGAAAAGTTGCGAATCACAGCATTTGAAAATTCAATTTGGAAATGGCAGCACTGCCATTTTCTCGAAATTTTCCCGGGAATTTCATCTTCTAAATTCTGTGGCAACCCTGTATAACGTGAAATGTTTCAATTGTTACATTTGAATATGAATGTAGGAGTAGTAACCGTTCTGTATGCATCGCTTCCGGGCGGAGATACTCGCAGTATTCCTCGAAACGTGCATTATAGTGCGATTTAATTCGCATCTCGCGAATACGGCACGCGAAATCAACTCGACTGGCGTTCCCCTTCGGAGTTGGGGTCCGGTAATCTCGCCCGATGGTCCGTAAAACGGCGAATATTGACTCCAGACGGCCCCCGCGTCGACGTTTGATGTGCCCAAGTCGATCAGTCGATTCCCGACTCGGGGAAACTTTTTCCGTCTCTGAGGGATCCTTTGTACGTCATTCCAATGAAGTTCGAATCGAGTTAGAGTTGGGTTATTTTTCCTCTAACTTACATCCGAACGCAACGCACCCGTCACGGCGCGACGCTTTGGAAAAAGGCCTCGTGTCAGAAAACAGTCGAAAATAGATCCCTCTATACCTCTGTTCTCAGTAGTAATAGTAGTGTAGGTGGAAATTGGATCATTCCTCATCCCTTAGATGGACACAGTTAGGTTAACTGGGAAAATTCAAGGAACTTGTGACACAAAGGCCTGCACGAATATGGATAGCAGGGTTGCCACAGTCAGGGAATACCGGGAAATGCCAGGGAATTTTAAAAAGTCAGGGAAAACCTGGAAGTGTCAGGGAAAATGTTTTAATTTACCTTAATTAGCTTGCTATAATGGATTTGACGTCTAGAAAAATAAATTTATCGTGGAAACTTTTTTGAATTATGTATTTTTGGCCGTATAGCATATCCTCAAGTGTCAGGAAATTTTACTCAAATGTGTCAGGGAAATCAGGGAAATGTCAGGGAATTTCATTTTTTAAATTTTGTGGCAACCCTAAGATAGACAAATCCTATACTTCTCGCTAGTTGACTATACTGGATTTTGTCAAATTAAATTTATGACAGGATGTGACTGATCCGAAAATAGTACTGATTTTTCGAGGCCACTCCGGTAGTACTGAGAAAGTATGGAAATTCCGCAAGAAAGTCCGGAATTTTTCGTTTCATGTCACGCGTGCTTTTTGAGACACCCTGAAAAGTATGCAATCCCTTGGGCATTGATTCTCCGTGCAGTGTTTGCCCGCTGGATCCCGATTGTGCTACTAGTTGATCTTCAGACTCCCAATGAGCTTCGAGCTTCGTGGCTACGTCATTTTTGTCGTAATTCCCACATTGCTGTCAAAATTTTGGAATTTGTCAATTTTCGTCACATAAAGCCAGTGAATGGGCATTTATCCGTTGAGGAGGTCCTAAATTTTCTAGGGGAGCACTGAAAAAGTATCGCAAAAGTGTTGATAATTTTCCAGCAATTTCAGTCGGCAATCTGATGTTAATGAATTGAAACAGACGACCTCATTTGGACTGCATTTTGCAATTTGGAACTATAAATTCTGTCTCCTCTGGAAAAACACTTATGTGCAAAGGGAAACTAATGGCACATACGTTGTTTTTAAACCGGGCTAGAATTTATAGTTCCAAATTGCAAAATGTAGTTCATTTAGTACGCAGTATCGATTAGTTATAATGGATTCAAATGGGGGGCAACATGTGAAACTTGCAAAAATCGCTAGTATCAACTTTGCCTGTCTCCGGGCCTTGCATCGGATCTGAAGACCATTCCTTCTCCCGGGGGGGGGGGGGGGGGGATAAAGGAATGACAATAGTCCACTATCCCCTCGATCTTAACCAACTGCACATCTCCGACTTGTTCAATGATCGGGATGACAATGATGGAGCGAGATCCCTGTCTACAAAATCGGTTGACAGGCATGTCTGGGAACCCCCTTTCATTATTTTGACGCCTCTCGATACGCTAACTCCCCCGTCCCCTCTCTTTTCGCCCACCTCGCGTTTATTAATTCCTCTCTCTCAACGGTTCTCCCCCTATTCAGCCTTCAAGATTTCCGTGTTTGGAAAATGCTTGTTCGGCAGATTTTTCCCTCGATAAAACCTTGAGTATTTCAGTAAATAAAGTCTATTTCTTTCAGCACGGAGTCCTTCCGTTTTTCCATTTTTTGTGCTGGAAGGAAAAAAAAAAAGGCGTACTTGTGCTCTTACCGAGAGGAAGTTGTTTGTTGTCGCTTGTCCCTGAACGCTGCTTTCCTCCCCCCCCCTCCCCCCACTCTTGCAAAGCCCCAGTTCGTCATCGTTTTTAGTTCGTTGATATTATCGCCATCCTTCGCCGAACTAAGTCATTTTTTTCCGCATTAATATTTCAATATTTTCGATTTGAGTCGAATGATTGCGTCTGAAAATCGTACCAGTCATTTTTTCCGTAGATACGAAATCGCGCCTGTCATCTTGAAAGGTCCACCCCGCTCAATACATGTTTTTTTAATCTATTAATTGGTTTATTTCCACCCTTATAAAACTAACTTTTTTAAAAAATAATCAACTCCAATCGGATGGTTATCGTTTTAATCGGAAATGTTGTCGACTCGGTAATTTGCAATGTTGCCACACGTGTAAAAATCCGTGAAACCAAGTATGTCCCAAAAAAGCTCATAAAACAAAATCCTGGTCTCTGATCGACCCGCCAAAAAGTTCCGATGTCACAAGACCTAAAAACAAAAGAGCAAGACCTAGGGCACCAGGCGCCATGCCTACAGGGTAGGGTGTCCGAAAAAAGTCAGGCAATTATCTCTATAATGGGCCAGAAATCAGGAATTAAGGCCCAACAAAGTAAAACTGAACATTTTTTCTTTAAAACTTGCGTACGAAGCTCCGGTCAACAGATTGTTCCACGAGGAATGCGAGGCAAGTGCCTGTGTGTCCACTACAAAATTCTCGAATATCCTCGGAAATCCTAGATATACAGGGTTACCACGGTCGGGGAATGCCGGGAAAACCGGGAAATGTCAGGAAATGTTGATAAGTCAGGGAAAACCTGATAATGTTAGGCAAAATGACGAAAATGTCAAGGATCAAACGTCAAATCACCTTCATTTGCTTTCTCGAGTGGGTTTGACGTTTCGAACAACACATTTCGCCCGAAAACTATTCCTAACTATGTATTTCTAACAATCTGGCATATCGACGGTGTAAGTCGGCAATCACATAACTCGATTTGCGACGTCGCAAACTTCCTATCATACTTTATTTTTATAAAGGAAAACTTCTCAACGGCTATTCTTTAAAACTGCAGTGATTTTTCTTCTCCATGCGAAGAAAATTCTGCAAAAACTTCAAGGAATCATGTCAATTTGTTCTCCTCTAAAAAAATAACATAGAGGCGGAGATTTTCAGACACCGCAAACGAGTTATGTGATTGCCGACTTACACCGTCGATATGTCTAATTGTCAGAGAATTTCACCAAAATGTGTCAGGGAAACATCAGGAATTTAATTTTCCAATTTCTGCGGCAACCCTGGATTTAGTTACTTCAATCAGAACTTCTTGAATAGTCATTCTATTCTGCCATGAGCCCGCGTCAATTTTGCTGCCTCCAAATTTTCAGTTTAAAAACGCCATCGATCTCGTGCCAAAATCTAAGAATTCAATCCGACTGATGGCGAGATTGAAGCCGTCCTTTGAACGGTATCATCTCGCCTCTCTTTTTTTCTGGATCGGCGATGCCGCGCGAGGAGACGCGACAATCGCCAGCTCAAGTGGAGCGTCCTTTCCGCCCGGTGACGTGTTCAAGTGCTCGTCAAGCGTTCGTCTTCGATCCACGCGCTGAAAGCCGGGAGCTCGTCGCTCCTCCAAGCTCGATTTCCATATGAGCCGCGGAAAGCGTTAGGTTGTATGGAAAACAGGACTCACGTGGAAAGCTATGTACGCGCTTCTGTCAGAGTAGTGACTGTGTGAGGAGGAGCCTTTCATACACGCCGAGACGAGGAACATACCTAGTTACACTCCTGCTCTTCCACTGCTGCCGATTGAAACACCTCGCACAGGCAAAATACGAATAAATTTTTTAAAAAATCCAAGGAAAGGACTGCGTGTAGCGGGATGCCATGAGGAATAAAGGAGACAAGAGAGGACAAGGAAGAGGGAGGAAAAAATGGAGAAATCTAAAAAATCTTGGTCAAAAAGCCCTAAATGGGAAATTTTGCCTTTTATGGTCTGTGAAATAGTTGACTCGCATACCCGTGAAAGAATGACGAGGCCGTGAGAAAACGTGGGAAGATCTGGAAATTTTAAGTACTCGGAAAAGTCAAAGTATTTCTCGATGGAACCTTGAGTTTTCTTCTTCTGCCCGAAATATTGTTTCTTTTCTGTTTCCAGAAATTTCGAGCTGAAAATTTCCTCGTGAAAAGAGTTTTTTTTTTTTTTTTTTTTTTTTTTTTTTTTTTTTGAAAAATAGTGCCCAAAAAGGAATAAAATTAGAATGTAAAAAAGAATAGAAAAGTCAGAGGATTACATGTTCAAAACTCCCCAAAGGAAGAATCAGGAAATCGTGGAAAACCAAGAGACCTTGTTATCCTGTCCTTGAAAGTCCTTGGAAAACTTCTCATGAGTCCTTGAAAAGTTGTTCTAAAGTCCTAGCAAGCCCTCGATTTTTCTAATTGAACATATCCATGGTGCACTAAAATGAATCAAATCAAAATTAAGTATGAAGGGCACATCCTATGTCTACGGTTTTCCTCTTGACGTAATTCATCTCCCCAGAATGGGTTCGACGTTTCAAACAACAAATTTTGCCTGAAATCTATCCTCTCTAATGGTGTCTTGTTAACCATCTGGCATATCTTAAAGTTGTCAGGAAATCTTACCAAAATGTGTCAGGGAAATCGGGGAAATTCCAGGGAATTGTATCTCCTAAATTCTGTGGCAATCCTGTAACAGGGTTGCCGGCGGTCTGGAAAACCGGGGAAGTCAGGAAACTTGAGGCGACCGGGCAGAGTTAGGGAATAATGTGATATGATAAAAATATGTATGTTCTTGTGTTATTTTTGAAACACAAACTTAACCTAACCTAATAACTACAGCACACAATTTGTAAGTTTATAAGGATACAACTTCTTTTACAAGTAGTATAAATAAATAATAATAGATATCTATAATAATAAGTACTAATGTCAAACACAAGAATATTAACCCCTCCTCTCCATTAAAAAAATATATTTCATCGGAGGAAATTAGGCAACGTCGAAATGTTGATACGTCGTTTTTGTTTAGAACGGCGGAGGGCCGTTGAGGCGGCCGCAGTCGACCGTTCCTTCATTCCTGTTGATAACGACTTGAAAATATGTCGGCTGCAGATCTCGCCGGGAATTATTTATGTCCCGCCATCCGAGCCGTTTTTCTTATTATCATTGCTCCCCGTTAGTTTTCCTCCGTTTAGCTTCTTTTCTTGCTAGTCCCCCCCCCCCCCCCCCCCCTCCGAGCCTCGCTTCCTATTTTCCCGCCAAAGTTTTTCACATTATCTTCCCCGCTCTCTTTTTTCTCCTCCGTTAGCCTCTGATTTTTCCTGTCTTTTCGGGGCGAATAAGTTCTCGAAAAGTTGGGCAAATTTTCTCAGCCGTGAAAATTCAGGAAATTTCATTGTAGTTCCTTGATTTCTCACCTCACGATTTTATTTTTCCGCGCACCCTTTTGCAAGATGGCGACGGTTGGGCTGGGAACCTGGAGGGAATTTTTTGCAACAACGTGAAGAGACAAGTGGATTGCATTTTGCAAAAAGGAACCACTAGCATTGCAATGTTGCTAAGATTGTGCGACTTCTTTTGTCTTGGAGGAAAAACCCGATTATCCCTCAATAGTTTCTATTTTACTCGCTGAAAACTGTATATTTAAGACAAAAATTACCATCTAAATTTCATAGTTTTTCACAATTTCCGCAATTTTATTGCAAAGGATGAAGTTGCACAATCTTAGCATCATTGCAATGCTAGTGGTTCCTTTTTGCAAAATGCAATCCAAGTGAATGTCACATTTTGCCATTTGGAGAGAATACCGTTTTGAGCCCAAGGTTTAACTTTTCAAACATAGTCAAAGGATTCATATTTTCTACGGAAATCGGAAAATTTTGCCAGAATCATGGAAGGATTTATTTATTATTTTTTTCATCACAGAGAGGTCAAGGAGAACACAGCGAATTTGATATTTTTAAACTCAGTGGCTTGTGTGTCTCAAAAGCTGCAGTATTTTTGTCAGTTACTTTTTAACATTACATGTTCAATAAATTTATTTTTTATAAAAATGAGGGAGTCGTGTGAAAACCCTCTCGCTGCGATTGTCTACTCTGCATACGGCCCACTCTACAAAATTATTTCATCTGTAAAGAAAACCTTTGAAAGCTTTTCGAATTTGGTTTTAACTTTCGTATGAACTTTCTCTGGACACTCAAGATCACGGTTGTCTTTTTTTTCAATTTCTTATCGGAACAAACTGACAATCGTCTGTTTTAAGCCGATGATTCAACCCGTCCACCCTGAGGTCGTAGGCGGGTGCGAATAAAGTCCGGGTAAGGACGATCTCATCTGGACAAATGACTTTTTTTCACGACTTGAACTCAGCTCGCGATTGACTCAGGAGTCGGAAAGCAAGCTTACTGCCGATGAAACGGACCGTTTTTATGGCTGCGCCTTGCATAGAGGACGTTATAGGGGACGGTAGACCCTTTCCGCAAATCCGCTTAAAATTTTTATGATGGAACGCAGATATTAGAATGAGTGCACTTAGGTCTGGAAACGGCTGGACTCATGAGCAAACCTAACATTTTACGGGAACATCTGGTCACTTAGTGCTTGAAACATAAATGTATAAAATGTCACAACTGCACGAAGCTCATAAATACCGAGGAATATGTTGAAGCCGGGAAAAAAAAGAGTACGCTAAGCCAAAATCTGTCGGTAAGATTTGCTTTTATCCGTATGAAGAGAGGAGCACGAGAAATTCCCAAAAAATCGCCACTCAAACTGCGGTAATGACGATGAATGCATATCCCGAATTTTTAGGGTGACAGCAGTCAAAAAAAGCGGGAAAGTCACGGGAAAATTTTGGGTCTTTTCTGCCGTGCTAAAGGAGACCGCCGTATGAACCTTCGTGCGTTAAATTTCTGATGGTAAAATACGAATTTTCGGGGAAACTCGTGAAAATTTCGCGTCCAATTTTTCAAGGAATTTTCTTCGCAAAGTGATATAAAGTATCAGAGAATATAGGCAGAAATATTCATTATTGCCTCTAAAATGAATGTTTTAAGAGGAGAAATTGAGCAGCTCTTGGATGTTCATACGGAGTTTTTCCTTATCACGGCAGTATTATTCTCTCCTTTTTCTATTGCAACCACCCGCTTCCACCGATAGGACCGGCCCATTTTTCCTCTGTCTTTTATGTCCATCACTTTGTCTAATAAAAATAATCAGACCGCTGGTCTTCAAATTTAAGGCAGCTTGAGTCAAATCGACCGCGCAATTCCGTCAGAAAACGACGATGGGAGGGGGGGGGGGATCCCCCGGTTTTTTTTGTTTGGCAACCGAGATTGAAGGTACATATTTGTATCCGCGAACACATCTCGAAACGTCCTTATTTTAAACCCCCCAACTTAATGCTGCACGTAGGGGCGGGAGAAGGGAGAGGGGGGCGTTGAGGGTGAGATTAGCGCAATACCAGAGCTGACTCGGCATGACTATAGTCTCTCGCTCAAGTGGGTAAATAAAAGTCTTGACTCGCTCCTTTTAGTGACATTTCATTAAGGGTTACAATCCTCGGAGCAACGCGGACCGAATCCCTCGATTTTTAAACCTCGTGGGCTTTTGAGAGCTTGCCAACCTTTGATTCCGTGACGCGCGATTTTATCTTACCGAAGATCGCGGGGCTCTCGGAATGAAACCCGATTTCCCCAAGTGCCAGAAAAATTTCGATTTTTTTTTTTTCAAAGTTCTGGGGGGAAATTCCGAGGTAGGATTCAGTTCCGAAGATCGTCGAATTTGATCCAAGAATCATCAAATTTGATAAAGAAAAATGTGTCAAACTGACGAGAAACCCCCTAAATTCCGGAAAAATTCCGAAACACGCTCGTATTCTGTTCCAAAGATCGTCAAATTTGATAAAGAAAAATCGGTCGAACTGACAAAAAAAACCCTTTAATTCCGGACAAATTCCGAAAAAATCTGAAAATTCCGAAATACGCCTGGATTCAGTTCCAAAGATCGCCAAATTTGATCCAGAAATCATCAAATTTGATGAAGAAATTCGGTCAATTTGACGAAAAAACCCTGAAATTCCGGAAATTTCGAAGATTCCGGGAAAAGTTCCGAATCACAGCATTTGCATACAGCATACAGCATTTGAAAATGCAATTTGGAAATGGCAGCACTGCCATTTTCTCAACTCTTTCCCGGGAATTTCATCTTCTAAATTCTGTGGCAACCCTGTACAATGTGAAATGTTTCAATTGTAACATTTGAATATGAATGTAGGAGTAGTAACCGTTCTGTATGCATCGCTTCCGGGCGGAGATACTCGCAGTATTCCTCGAAACGTGCATTATAGTGCGATTTAATTCGCATCTCGCTTAATTATATCTCGCGAATACGGCACGCGAAATCAACTCGACTGGCGTTCCCCTTCGGAGTTGGGGTCCGGTAATCTCGCCCGATGGTCCGTAAAACGGCGAATATTGACTCCAGACGGCCCCCGCGTCGACGTTTGATGTGCCCAAGTCGAACAGTCGATTCCCGACTCGGGGAAACTTTTTTCCGTCTCTGAGGGATCCTTTGTACGTCATTCCAATGAAGTTCGAATCGAGTTAGAGTTGGGTTATTTTTCCTCTAACTTACATCCGAACGCAACGCACCCGTCACGGCGCGACGCTTTGGAAAAAGGCCTCGTGTCAGAAAACAGTCGAAAATAGATCCCTCTATACCTCTGTTCTCAGTAGTAATAGTAGTGTAGGTGGAAATTGGATCATTCCTCATCTCTTAGATGGACACAGTTAGGTTAACTGGGAAAATTCAAGGAACTTGTGACACAAAGGCCTGCACGAATATGGATAGCAGGGTTGCCACAGTCAGGGAATACCGGGAAATGCCAGGGAATTTTAAAAAGTCAGGGAAAACCTGGAAGTGTCAGGGAAAATTTTTTAATTTACCTTTATTAGTTTGCTATAATGGATTTGACGTCTAGAAAAATAAATTTATCGTGGAAACTTTTTTGAATTATGTATTTTTGGCCGTATAGCATATCCTCAAGTGTCAGGAAATTTTACTCAAATGTGTCAGGGAAATCAGGGAAATGTCAGGGAATTTCATTTTTTAAATTTTGTGGCAACCCTAAGATAGACAAATCCTATACTTCTCGCTAGTTGACTATACTGGATTTTGTCAAATTAAATTTATGACAGGATGTGACTGATCCGAAAATAGTACTGATTTTTCGAGGCCACTCCGGTAGTACTGAGAAAGTATGGAAATTCCGCAAGAAAGTCCGGAATTTTTCGTTTCGTGTCACGCGTGCTTTTTGAGACACCCTGAAAAGTATGCAATCCCTTGGGCATTGATTCTCCGTGCAGTGTTTGCCCGCTGGATCCCGATTGTGCTACTAGTTGATCTTCAGACTCCCAATGAGCTTCGAGCTTCGTGGCTACGTCATTTTTGTCGTAATTCCCACATTGCTGTCAAAATTTTGGAATTTGTCAATTTTCGTCACATAAAGCCAGTGAATGGGCATTTATCCGTTGAGGAGGTCCTAAATTTTCTAGGGGAGCACTGAAAAAGTATCGCAAAAGTGTTGATAATTTTCCAGCAATTTCAGTCGGCAATCTGATGTTAATGAATTGAAACAGACGACCTCATTTGGACTGCATTTTGCAATTTGGAACTATAAATTCTGTCTCCTCTGGAAAAACACTTATGTGCAAAGGGAAACTAATGGCACATACGTTGTTTTTAAACCGGGCTAGAATTTATAGTTCCAAATTGCAAAATGTAGTTCATTTAGTACGCAGTATCGATTAGTTATAATGGATTCAAATGGGGGGCAACATGTGAAACTTGCAAAAATCGCTAGTATCAACTTTGCCTGTCTCCGGGCCTTGCATCGGATCTGAAGACCATTCCTTCTCCCGGGGGGGGGGGGGGGGGGGATAAAGGAATGACAATAGTCCACTATCCCCTCGATCTTAACCAACTGCACATCTCCGACTTGTTCAATGATCGGGATGACAATGATGGAGCGAGATCCCTGTCTACAAAATCGGTTGACAGGCATGTCTGGGAACCCCCTTTCATTATTTTGACGCCTCTCAATACGCTAACTCCCCCGTCCCCTCTCTTTTCGCCCACCTCGCGTTTATTAATTCCTCTCTCTCAACGGCTCTTCCCCTATTCAGCCTTCAAGATTTCCGTGTTTGGAAAATGCTTGTTCGGCAGATTTTTCCCTCGATAAAACCTTGAGTATTTCAGTAAATAAAGTCTATTTCTTTCAGCGCGGAGTCCTTCCGTTTTTCCATTTTTTGTGCTGGAAGGAAAAAAAAAGGCGTACTTGTGCTCTTACCGAGAGGAAGTTGTTTGTTGTCGCTTGTCCCTGAACGCTGCTTTCCTCCCCCCCCCCCCCCCCCCCCACTCTTGCAAAGCCCCAGTTCGTCATCGTTTTTAGTTCGTTGATATTATCGCCATCCTTCGCCTAACTAAGTCATTTTTTCCGCATTAATATTTCAATATTTTCGATTTGAGTCGAATGATTGCGTCTGAAAATCGTACCAGTCATTTTTTCCGTAGATACGAAATCGCGCCTGTCATCTTGAAAGGATCCACCCCCGCCTCTAATACATGTTTTTTTAATCTATTAATTGGTTTATTTCCACCCTTATAAAACTAACTTTTTTAAAAAATAATCAACTCCAATCGGATGGTTATCGTTTTAATCGGAAATGTTGTCGACTCGGTAATTTGCAATGTTGCCACACGTGTAAAAATCCGTGAAACCAAGTATGTCCCAAAAAAGCTCATAAAACAAAATCCTTGTCTCTGATCGACCCGCCAAAAAGTTCCGATGTCACAAGACCTAAAAACAAAAGAGCAAGACCTAGGGCACCAGGCGCCATGTATACAGGGTAGGGTGTCCGAAAAAAGTCAGATAATTATCTCTATAATGGGCCAGAGATCAGGAATTAAGGAGGCCCAAAAAAGTAAAACTGAACATTTTTTCTTTAAAACTTGCGTACGAAGCTCCGGTCAACAGATTGTTCCACGAGGAATGCGAGGCAAGTGCCTGTGTGTCCACTATAAAATTCTCGAATATCCTCGGAAATCCTAGATATACAGGGTTACCACAGTCGGGGAATGCCGGGAAAACCGGGAAATGTCAGGAAATGTTGATAAGTCAGGGAAAACCTGATAATGTTAGGCAAAATGACGAAAATGTCAAGGATCAAACGTCAAATCACCTTCATTTGCTTTCTCGAGTGGGTTTGACGTTTCGAACAACACATTTCGCCCGAAAACTATTCCTAACTATGTCTTTTTAACAATCCGGCATTTGTCTAATTGTCAAGGAATTTCACCAAAATGTATCAGGGAAATCAGGGAATTTAATTTTTACAATTTCTGTGGCAACCCTGGATATAGTTACTTCAATCAGAACTTCTTAAATTTGGACTACATTTTGCAATTAGGAACTATAAATTCTGGCTCATTGTCAGTATAAAAACAACGTATGAACCATTAGTTCCCTTATGCACGTAAGTGTTTTTTTGGATGGGCCAGAAATTATAGTTCCTAATTGCAAAATGTACTCCATTTAGTCATTATATTCTGCCATGAGCCCGCGTCAATTTTGCTGCCTCCAAATCTTCAGTTTAAAAACGCCATCGATTTCGTGCCAAAATCTAAGATTTTAATCCGACTGATGGCGAGATTGAAGCCGTCCTTTGAACGGTATCATCTCGCCTCTCTTTTTTTCTGGATCGGCGATGCCGCGCGAGGAGACGCGACAATCGCCAGCTCAAGTGGAGCGTCCTTTCCGCCCGGTGACGTGTTCAAGTGCTCGTCAAGCGTTCGTCTTCGATCCACGCGCTGAAAGCCGGGAGCTTGTCGCTCCTCTAAGCTCGATTTCCATATGAGCCGCGGAAAGCGTTAGGTTGTATGGAAAACAGGACTCACGTGGAAAGCCATGTACGCGCTTCTGTCAGAGTAGTGACTATGTGAGGAGGAGCCTTTCATACACGCCGAGACGAGGAACATACCTAGTTACACTCCTGCTCTTCCCACTGCTGCCGATTGAAACACCTCGCACAGGCAAAATACGAATAAATTTTTTAAAAAATCCAAGGAAAGGACTGCGTGTAGCGGGATGCCATGAGGAATAAAGGAGACAAGAGAGGACAAGGAAGAGGGAGGAAAAAATGGAGAAATCTAAAAAATCTTGGTCAAAAAGCCCTAAATGGGAAATTTTGCCTTTTATGGTCTGTGAAATAGTTGACTCGCATACCCGTGAAAGAATGACGAGGCCGTGAGAAAACGTGGAAGATCTGGAAATTTTTAAGTACTCGGAAAAGTCAAAGTATTTCTCGATGGAACCTTGAGTTTTCTTCTTCTGCCCGAAATATTGTTTCTTTTCTGTTTCCAGAAATTTCGAGCTGAAAATTTCCTCGTGAAAAGAGTTTTTTTTTTTTTTTTTTTTTTTGAAAAATAGTGCCCAAAAAGAAATAAAATTAGAATGTAAAAAAGAATAGAAAAGTCAGAGGATTACATGTTCAAAACTCCCCAAAGGAAGAATCAGGAAATCGTGAAAACCAAGAGACCTTGTTATCCTGTCCTTGAAAGTCCTTGGAAAACTTCTCATGAGTCCTTGAAAAGTTGTTCTAAAGTCCTAGCAAGCCCTCGATTTTTCTAATTGAACATATCCATGGTGCACTAAAATGAATCAAATCAAAATTAAGTATGAAGGGCACATCCTATGTCTACGGTTTTCCTCTTGACGTAATTCATCTCCGCATAGTTCTATCCAGCAAAAATACGTCCAACAGTCGGAACTTTTTCAAAAGTCGATTATCGAAAATTAAAGGACCGTTCACAAAGTACATAACGTAAATTTTTCCGAAACGTTCGACCCGCCCTCCCCTCTTCAAACGCTTTAGCGACGTAGGTCCCCTCCTGTAACACGTGAAAACGAAATGGCGTAAGCCCTATCCTCGACCCTCCCTCCCCCTAGAGCATTACGTCTGACGTTATGACGTCTTACGTTATGGACGTCTCCTGAAACTCCGCAAATTTAGCCATGAACCTCCTTTAACTCACAGCTAGAGTCCCTTTATACTGAGAGTCAAGACAACACCCCTCAAGGAGTCACAAACGGGAATAAAGATTACACAAATTGAACGTTTTTCGTAATCTTTGATCGGCTCATTCTTAAATTCCTTTCTCCGTTCCTTCTCTCATTCCGTTTGTTCCTTGTCGAACCCGAAATTCTCGGTCCATTCCAGATTATAATCTTTGCAATCGGTGAAAATGTAATCTTTATTCCCGTTTGTGACACTGTGAAGGCCTAAAATCCGGTTAACCAATCAGAATAGAGTCCCTTTATACTGAGAGTCAAGACAATTTGAATCCATTTCTGATTGATTCCCGTATTTTAGGCCTCCACAGTGTCACAAACGGGAATAAAGATTACATTTTCACCAATTGCAAAGATTATAATCTGGAATGGACCAGGGAATTACGGGTTCGGCAAGGAACAAACGGAATGAGAGGAGGAACGGAGAAAGGCATTTGAGAATGGGCCGATCAAAGATTACGAAAAACGTTCAATTTCTGTAATCTTTATTCCCGTTTGTGACATCCATGAGCCGAAATTGTCTTGACTCTCAGTATAAAGGGACTCTATTTAACTCACAGCCACCCTGGTGGTTTTTTACTCGACGACGAAACGGAGCGGCATCCCTGCGGGACGGGGTAGCGGCAAAACGCTGCGGCTTCTGGCGCCACGGTGGCTCCCTCGACGGCGGGATCCAAAACCCGCGGAATATAGGATAAGGGGCCGGAAGCATCGGGGGGGGGGGGGGGGGTGAAACCCACTCGACGGGCTCCGCGGACTCGACCGTGCTTTGTCTCTCGCCATTGATTTTGATCTCCTTATAAGGTTGATGACGTCGCCGTTTTTTTTCCCTCCTTTTCGAGGACCCCTCTCGATTCCTCGCGCCCACCGCAGCGCCTCTGGTTCCTCTCACGTGGCTGTCGCGGCGTGGTCGCGGAAGTGGTCCCCCCCCCCCCCCCCCCTGCGGGGCGATTATTGAAACTGATAGACAAAGCGATAGACAAAGATGACATAGGGGGTATAAAGCAATTCTATTGGTTGAAATGGGTGGTTCTTATCGACTAAGGGGGAAAATGATAGACTAACTGTCGGGTTTCTCGTGGGTTGCCGTTACTTAGTCGATTACCTACCTCCTTTGTCCATTGCAACAACCCGTTTCCACCAATAGGATCCCTCCAAATCCCTTTTGTCGTCTTTGTCTATCGCTTTATCTATCAGTTTCAATAATCGGTCCGCTGCAGGGTGGCAAAATTTCATGAAAAATAAAATCTTGAAATTTCACGTGAAATATTTCATGAAATTTCAGAAATTTATGAAAGATATTGAAAAATACGAGTTCCTTTTATGTTTCGAAGGTTGTAAAAATCTTAATTTTCTTCTGTTTTTGGGTGTTTGAGTGCGGGTTGCATACTTCGGCCCCTGAAAAATATGAAATATTCTACAGCCTCGTGAAATTTCATGAAATATTTCACTGAAATTTCCAATCTTTCATTTCTTTCTTACGTTTCATGCCACCCTGCCCCCCTGTGTGCCCCCTGTCTCTCATTCGGTCGTTGCGTTACCGACATTGTCCCTCAGGGATGCGGATTTTGACAGAAAAATCGATTTGGATTTGAAAAATCGATTACAGCCCAATGGAATCGGATTCGATAGTGGTTTGATGTATGTGGTTCAAAACAGCAGATCATAACCTCAAACCAAAATTTTAGGATATTTGTCAGAAAAACTGAAAATTATAAATTTCGCAGCAATTTCAAGTGGCTTCTCCCCCCCCCCTCCACCGGTGCCCCCTATCTTTCTTTCTTTCTTTCGATCGTTTACTTTCCCGACATTGTCCCTTAGGGATGCGGATTTTGAGAGAAAAATCTATTACAGCCCAAAGGATCGGATTCGATAGTGGTTCGATGTCTCGTTTGGTTCAAAACAATGGATCATAACCTCAAACCAAAATTTTAGGATATTTAGTCAGAAAAGCTGAAAATGAGAAATTTCGTAGGAATTTCACTATTCTTGACCAATTAGTACTCACACGAATCGAAAATATATCACCAAAAACCCGTTCCGTCAGATTGCTCAATTGATTTTTGATGCTATGTTTATGTTTTGAACCAAACGATATCGATACAATCCCACCCGTTTGATGTATCGAATACGATCGGTCGATTTCCGTGCAACAATCGATTTTTCCAAGTATGAGGACCCTTCAATTTTGAACTTTTTCTAAATGATGGACTGAAATTTATTGCAAACATGAATCAAGAATTTTCGCGAAAATGTTTCATTGCTATATCTAAGAATGCTTTAAAGAGCTAATTTTGCAATAGTTGATAATGTTTCTCTGATGGAGGATATAGTATAAATATAGATTTCAAAGTAAGAAAATGCACCGCCTGCTTATGAACACATGCTTTCTAGCAGATGAGATCAGATTAGATGATTTTTTTTTTATCATTTTGTCATATTTCCTTCAGAAATTGTTCAATTTAAGAAGCAAGGGTATTCCGGTGTCCAGTTCACTCAGTAATTTCCACTCGAATACGAAATTCATCAAACTTCAGACACCTGCAAAATCTCAATTTACTCAAAAGTTTTTCATGAGCATTTCATAATTTGCTCTCTCTTTACTGTGTTCTCCGAAGAAAGTTCAAATCCTATTTTATTCATGTATGAAAATAAAAAAGACAAAGATCCTTTATGCCCCTCGGAGAAATTCACAAAATACCAGCAATACCAACCTTGAAACTTCAGTTTTCAATCACATTTTGTCCCGATCTTCAATTCAAGCTTTAACTAGAGAAACTTCGTCGCGAATAAAAAGGAATTTTTTTTTACGGTTCCTCAGAATTTATAGGAGAAAGTAATCGTGTGCCCTTCCAATCCCGCGTGCTTTATTTCTAAAGGTTTCCTATCAGCGTCGCTACCATAAGAGGAGTCGCCCGAAGAACGACTCTGAAAAAAAATTTACTGGCTACAAGACATACCGTCCGTTCCGGGCTTAGAAGCCGGAAGTTCTGGGTGCTAGAGCCGTAGCCTCGACTACTCAGGCTGCTACGCCCGGAACTTTCGGCCTCTGAGCCCGGAACGAACGATATGTCTATGTATGCCGTAAAAAATCGAGTTTTAAGGTGTTGGTCGTTAGCACCCTGATAATCGATCCACTTCCGTAGCTTTAAATGTGAGATCCAGTGGCGTGGAGTGAATTGCGATGTATCGATCGTTATGCCATTTAAACCTACGGTAAATAATCGATTATTAAGGTGTTCGCTGCGAACACCCTGTCTATCGATCCTTTTCCATAGGTTTAAATGGCATAACAATCGATGTATCGCAATTCACGCCACGCCACTGGTGAGATCAATCTATTCTTCGCAACCACCCAACGACTCCTCGCTGAAACGTCGAGAATGAGGCACCAGAAATGCCAGTCCGGAAAAATGACAGGAAAACAAAGTTACATGGATTCTTTCGAACGAACAAATCGTGGCTACACTCACCAAAGGACGTATCCCAATTTCGACGTGAGCTCTGTTTTACGCCTGAATCCCTGCTTTCTGGAGCTCATGCGGAAATCGAGATAAGCCCCTACGGCAGAGGAGCAACAAAATACGACTCGCCTCTTTTTATCGTAAGCATTTCCGCATGATCGGCTTTACTGACAGCGAATCACCTTTCGATGTGTTGCGATCGAGTTATCACGGGCTAAAGTCGACTG
Source organism: Bemisia tabaci (assembly GCF_918797505.1). NCBI lineage: Eukaryota > Metazoa > Arthropoda > Insecta > Hemiptera > Aleyrodidae > Bemisia > Bemisia tabaci. The sequence goes on from NC_092794.1 coordinate 7,374,382, forward strand.
TCGGTTTTCATTGCACGATCTGTAAGTTCGGTGCCCGTGATGTACCTGATTGGGGAGGGGGGGGGGGGGACTTTGTAAGCAAATTCCCCAGATTTCAACACGATCGGTAGCTGAAATTGGACAGGGAAAAGAGCGTTTGACAGTTCATAGGGAAGGACATGACAAAATACCTTTTCCACTGTTAGAATAGTGATAGGATGGGATTTTCCCTCTCTCTCTCCCTCTCTCTTTTTCTCCTATTTATTGATTTTTTACGGGTGCTTCTCGCTGTTTAAAAATCACGTCGGATGACGTCATTCACCGCGGTATTGCGAGTCGCGATTTCTCTCACCATGGCACCTGTAATCCAATATGCGAAACGAAAAGATCAAGACGATTATGCTTAAATTCTGTTTTCATTTAAAAATAGACATTTAATGAACAGGTGCAAAAATTAAATATGGTCGCTTTGTTAGTGTCTAGGTTATGCTTATATTTTGGCTGTTATTGTTCGGTTTAAAACATGAATGAACAAGAAAATCCATGTTTATTGAACGGTTAGCAAGATAGACGAAATAAAAACACAATAAGGAAATAGAGCACGGGAAAGGAGGCGCGTTGATGAAGGCGCTGAGATACAGCTATTCGTGCCTGATGGATGTCCGTGATGCGTTTTTCAAAATTGAAGGCGCGATGGAGCGAGGTGCGAGCTCGCAATGTTCCGCTCCATGCTGCCAATGCTGTGTCACTCAGATTCGGGAGAATAGTTAAAAAAGGAAGTCCGATAACGTCTTTCCTGTTTTTGGCTGGGTTGCTTCCGCAGCCCTTGAAGCGCCACTACAAATAAGACAAACGAAAATAGACACAATTGGAAATGGAATAAAGAAAGGATGCGCGCTCATGACGGCGCAGGGATACATCTATTCGTGCGTGATGGGTGTTGCGTTTTCAAAATTGAAGGCGCTACGGCGCGAAGCGTAAGCTCACAATGCTCCGCTCTATAGGTAGTGACAATAGAGAATATTTTTTTCGCAAAAACTCGATAGCGCTTCAAAAAGAAGTCGATATTGGATCAGCTGTTCGTGTTCCCCTTCGATCAACTCCACTTTGCATAGCTCGATTTCAGTTTTCTAAAATTTATTCTGTGCATCTTACTCTCGTGTAAACAGTCACTAAGTTTTCGTCTTAAATTTTTGATTCGTTCATCGTGAAATTTTCCATTTGTGACGGCCACTCCATGCTCTCTGTAGCCCATGCGTAACAGCTTCCCACCGAATGGCCACGATTTGAAATCCTCCTATTTTGCAGGTTATTTTGTTCTAATTACAAATCCTTTTACAATATTAAAATCTCAACTACAGTGGTTGGGAAAGGGTCGCGTTTCCCTAACTTCTGCAGATGCAAGACGTTTCACAACTTTAGTTTTTGACCAATACATTTATTTCCGGTTGAATAATCGGTGTGCCCAAGTTTCGTTCCTTTGGAATTGAGATTCTGCAGGTTTCATGCCGTGTGAACTCGTAAAAACTTAATGGCACAACGAAAAGGTTCCATCTTTGCAATCTTGATTCTGCAATAAGACTGATTCTTATTTTTAAAGGGTATGGCTTGGTAATGGCTCTCAGTTATTACGTAAATTCCTCGAGCTATTCTAAACTAGATTATGCTTCAAAATAATGGCGAACAGTTGGGAAACTAACAAATGCTTGAGTTTTCAAGTTTTGGGTTCTCTAATACATAAGCGTTGGAGTAACTTAGCTATTAACATGACTTTCATTAAGAGTATTACAGTAAGTTTTAACACTAAAAGTATTACCTACAGTCAGTTTTAACACTAAGAGTATTACCCATAGTCAGTTTTATCTATTAGACAATTTTTCTTGTAGACACTTAGCAATTTTAGGAAGAGTTCTTTCTTTTTCACTTTAATTAATTGCGATTTTTGGAAAGCTCACGTGGTTTTCTTTTTTTTTTGGGTTTAGCACGAGTTTTACAACTGAATTCACTGAAACCCATTATATGCCTATTCAACTTCATAAAGTATTCTGTGTATTTTACTAGCTGAGTTCTTCGAGTTTCATAGAATGATCATTCTAGTTGTTCAAGTGGATTATGGTAGGAAATCCAGCTTCAAAATCAGGCTCCATAATTCATTTGAATACATGACATTTAAAATTATTAAAATTGCGAATTGAGTGTTTAAAAACACGAAGTCTCAATCTGCCTTCTAAAAAGTCGATAAAACAATTTGATTTTCGTCCAGAACCCCTCGTTTGAGATTGAAAATCCCAAAGAGTGTATGAAAGCCGTTAACTGCAAGCGTGCGATCAATCCTGTTTGTTTTTCTCTCGCTCTTATTTTTATGATTCGTTAGTGCTTTGCAAGTCGAAGACTACAAAAAAAGTATTCGAAGAATTCGTATAATCAATTGAGGAAGGAGGGAATGGAAAAGTGAAAATACTCAAATTATAGGCATGATTTCTGAGGGAAATTGCATCGTTCGCACAATTCCGGAAAATTTAGCACTCTCTATCTATTTACTTAATCCCAAAAGTTTTCGGCACCTGAATTTCCTTTCCTCGTTTAAAACTTCAGTTAATCTGCCCATCAACTCAAGGTTTAGCGTTTGACAATCAGCTGCATACGGCACCTATCTACCACCGCACCGTTCGTTTTGTCTCAAATTAATTTTCAATTTTGTGAGGTTGCCACAGTGCCCACAGTGCATCCCCCTTAAAACTCATGTAAATCCATACTTTCTCACGGCTGAATTTTAATCACCACTAAAGCTTCTGCGAATATCGTTCAGTCAATTCACAACTTGCCACTAATCTTGTCAAGGGAATTGTGTCAAAGATTTTGCTTCTTTAACTGTTTCCTACAAGGTTTTGTCCGTAATGGAGTAATTCACACGTAAATTTTTTATCGCTTCATGTGGAAGTGCTTGAAGAGCTGATTTCGAAGTATTTTTATAGTTTTTTTCTGATATGGGAAATAGTATAAAAACAGATTTAAAAGTGAGAAAATGCATGCAGTCTTGTAGGAGCTATGCGCTTCACGCCGACCGCTGCTGACTGCACTGTGTTTGACGCAATGCGTGAAGTATTCATGCAGTCTTGTAGGCGCTATGCGTTTGACGCCGCCCGCTGCTGACCGCAGCGACCGCACTGTGTTTGACGCGATGCGTGAAGTATTCATGCAGTCTTGTAGGCGCCAATATTTCTTACATGCCGACAGCCGCTCCGAGGGTTTCTCCTTTTCATCTCAAGTTCTCGTCATCATTGCTCTCTGCGCCACGCCGTTCCAGGTTTGGTTTCTCTCATAGTCTTAACTGGACTAATTAAATGTGCTGTCTATTATATCACAGAAAGACGACAAAATTAGAGATATAATCTCAGGAAATGAGAAATTTGGTCACCTTTTCTCGTTTGTCATACTTTTTCTGAATTCGATTTTTCTTTATAGCTACATTTAAAAAAATTGCAAAATTTGCCGCCCCCTAAATTTGCCGCCATAGGCCGCGGCCCATGTGGCCACCCCCTAAATCCGGCCCTGTAGCAGACTAGATCATTTTGTCATATCTTCTCCAATAATTGTTCAATTCATGAACCAAGGGCATCCTCGTGTTCAGTTCACTCAGCAGTTTTCACCTAGACACGAAATTCACCAAACTTCAGACACCTGCTAATTCTCTCCGTGCATTATTCACTATTCTACGTTTACTATTCCAAATACACCAATGAACTTAAATGTAAACTTAAACGTAGTAAAAAGTTATGTAACTACTTATAGTATTTAATTAGTGAAGTAATAATTATCCTACTCTCACAAGTCACATATGTTTTTTCCCTGATACAAATGTAGTTTTTGAAACAAATGCAAGTTCAATTTCACTCTTCTATCCAGATGAGTCCGCCCTTTGAATCGTTGAAACTTGATGTTGAGTACTTTGTAGGTCTATGGTTACCGTCCCGACACAGTAGTACGTAAAATTAAAGTACTGCTGTGACAGGACAATATCACAGCCGTACGGTATCTGAAGATGAATCCTTAGTTCCTTTTCCGTCCTGTCGGTTTGTCCTCAAAGTTGGATGGTTGCGCAAAGATTTGCGCTCATTGTATTGTTTCACACGTATCAATCTGAAATTTAAAAAGAGAAAAAATTAGTTCTCATTCAAAGAATTGCATTATATTTGCCTTGATGTTTATACAATTCGTCTGAAGAGCAGGCTAGAAGATTTGGTTTTAGACACAATAATTATTGTATTTTACGGCGGATACTCAGGCGCAAATTTATAATTCAAATTGTATCTTGTCTCTTAGCAGCTACGTTTTTTTTCCTAAAAACCTATGTAGATGTAAACTTGTTATTCTTAAAAAAACAACCTATGTAGAAAATTCATTTTTTTTAGGCTGTCTTTACTCTTATATTTATATTAAGTATGTCTGATATGCATCTCCGATTAATGTAATTTAAACTTGTAGTCTTTTCTAATACCCACGGTGTGACCCTTTCCTCCGGTTTTGCCAATCCTTTCAAATCATTCTTGAAAGTGTGCAATATTGTTTTTCCTCCATTTAAGAATCGATAATTGGTCAGGCAGCCTGTCGTGACAGATTGCGATTGTGTCAGATACTTTTAAGCGCACTCAACTGCATGTTGCCGCCTGGAAAATAATGTTTCCAAATGATACCACTATCCAAGCTCTTGTGGGCCCGTTTTGCCTATTTCATTGAATGAAGGCGAATGTCTAAAATGATCTTTTTGATGTAGGCATAGTCCGTCAAGGAAATTTTTAAAATAATTTAGATCGATTTTCTATGTTTAAAGTTCTCCTTTCTTCATCAGAGACTTCCTTTATCTTGATTGTAAGTGTGGTTTTATATCCTCGCCATCAACATTGATTCATGTAATAGTTTAGAAGAAGTTCCTCAAAACTCACCGCAACTCTTTTAAAAAATGTGTCGTCTATGCTCCAGGAACCGTCCGAGCTCTAAAAAACGGCGGTTGTGTATGAGCAGCAAACTATCAACCTGCAACAAAAAAAGAAGAAAAAAAATGTACATTATTAAGTGTTTTTCACCCATAACATGTCTCTTTGTAAAAATGCACAAATGTTCATGTACACACGCTTACTCCAAGGAAATTGACCGCGTTTAGCAGAAAGGAACTAAGCCACATCAGCTATTGCCAAATCTAACTGGGCAATTTAATGTTTTATCAGAGAACATTTGTGCGGATTCCTTTGAAAATTTCAAGGAATATGCTTCGTACTATGCAGAAAATTTGCTGAAATTTGCATAAAAATCCGCGTAACTGTCTTTATGTAAAAAATTTGACTGCCCAGTTAATTTCGGCCATAGCTGACGTGGCTCGGTTCGTTTCCCCTGAAATGTAAAAAAACCAATCGAAAATCGGTTTTTTTTTCTGAAATTAAACTTATAAAAGCATGTGGCGTTTGGGTGTCGCAGAACGCCAGAGTGCGTTGTAGAGCGACTTTATACATATACAATTATAATGCAGTATCCTAATAGATTGTTTGATTTGTTTGATTGCAGAGTGGGTATGGAGACCCTCGCCCCGCTAGAACACCACGACATGGCCGCGGCAATGCACGGGATGATGCAGATGAACGGCCTCACGCTGGGCATCGGGATGGACCCGCGGGTCCTCCACCTGAACAACGCCGTCAGCGCTATCTCCACGGCTCAGCCCACGCAGATCGTCAAAGTGAACGGGATCAGCTCGCATAGAGACTCGGTGCAGGCGCAATCCCAGTCCCAGCCCTCGGCCCAGACACAGCAGCAACCCCCGTCGCAGATGGCTACCTCGCAAGGGCTCCAAGTCCAGCTCAACGGCACCGGCTCGACGCAGAGTCAGATGCCCGGCAGCAATCAAGGGCTCGTTTCCGTCAACGGCGGAGGCTCCTCGTCCGGCAGGTCCACCCCCAACAGCAACGACCCCGCCTCCGCTAAGCTCTTCGTCGGCGGACTCAGCTGGCTCACGACCTCGGACAAACTCCGGCAGTATTTCGGCATGTTCGGCACCGTCACCGATGTTCTCATCATGAAGGATCCTGTAACCCAGGTTTGTTCCCTCCCAGTCGCGCTTGCAATTTTTCGTCAGGATTTTCTCATTTTTCATACTTCAATATTTTCTCATAATTCGACTTATATAAATCGGTAGGTATTCTATGAAGGGGATGCCCGGTGAAAGGGTGGCGATGGGAAGTTTTGGATGAGATGAGGGAGTACCAACTCCCTGATGACTTGTGGGAGGACCGAGTTTTGTGGCGGTTAGGCGTCGCAGAACGCCAGAGAGCGCTGTGAGAGCGACTCTTATGTATGTAGGTATTCTATGAAGGAAAGCAGTGAGATTCTCTGGAGTCCTCAGCCGTTCTTGATCAGACGAACGAAATGTTTTTTTGTACCTTGTGCAACACATCTAATAGTTGTCATTTGCACGATTTTAGCAACCGTGTAGTATGTGAAATGTAAAATAAGCAATGAGCAATGAATTAGGTGAATTCTCTGTTGAAAGGTTTTAACTTATGATATAATCCATAATTTGATTCCATCAATCAATTTGCCTTCTCTTTTTTCCTTTTAGGATTTAATCATTTTGAATACTTTGATATCGTCTCAAAATTTTACTTGCTCTAACTCATAATTCTATATCAAAAAGGCGTGAGATTTTCGAAAGTCATTGACAGAAGTTAACTGAGTCCTCGAAGAATCAAGTTTTCATTCATTGCACCTATTTACGTGTTGTTATATTTCATGTTGCAGAGGAGCAGAGGTTTCGGTTTCATCACGTTTGCAGACCCTGACACTGTAGAAAAAGTACTGAAAGTACCCATTCATACTCTAGATGGGAAGAAAATTGACCCAAAACACGCGACTCCAAAAAACAGGCCCAAGATCGGAAACCGTACGAAGAAGATTTTCGTGGGAGGAGTGAGTCAGGATACATCTTCAGATGAGGTAAAAGCATATTTCAGTCAATTTGGTAAAGTAGAAGAAACCGTTATGTTGATGGATCAACAGACAAAGCGGCATCGAGGCTTCGGTTTTGTTACTTTTGAAAATGAAGATGTAGTTGACAGAATTTGTGAAATCCATTTCCATACCATAAAGAATAAAAAAGTTGAGTGCAAAAAGGCTCAACCCAAAGAGGCTGTCCAACCCACTTTATTGTTAGGCAAAAGAATGCTAGTCAACCCGCTAGGCGTACGAGTGGCAACACCTGTAGCGAATGCTGGTTTGGTCGGTGTGACAGCTCAGGCTCAGGCAGCTGCAGCGGCTGCTGTAGCTGCTCAGAGTGTGGCTGCAAATTACAGCAAACTCCTCGGCTCGTATCCTAGTTTAGCAAGCTATCGTTATGCTCCATATCCTATTCCAACTTTACCCTCGACTCCCGCACCGGCTGTCCAGCAAGCATCGTCAGTCCCAACAAATGCTGGTGCTCAAGCGACATTACCCACGACCCCATATCAAGGTTATAATTTAGCCAATGTAGACATGACCAGTTTTCAAGGAGTCGACTGGAGTGCAATGTACGGAATGGGCATGTACGTCTAAAAGAGGCCCGAACCGTGGGGCAATTCTCTCTGTCAGCAATAGTGTTCTTTTTCCTCCCCTCACGTTTATTCAGTTCTTTTTTATTTTAAAAATATGATGTACATATTTCTCATTTAACTTTCATTGTTAGATGTAAACTGTTCTTGCCTTTTAAATTGTAAGTTTTTTCCAATTTTTGACATGAATTTATTACTCTTTGAGGGTCGACATTGCAGAATAATTTCGCCCAAATTTATTTTTCTGGGTAGTTCTACTCGTGGAGCAGAGTAGATACCAGTAAATATTTTATCTAAATCAGTATTTGTAGGAAGTGTCTTTCAGTGAGTCTAGAAGTAAAGAAAGAAAATATGAAGGTACTGGAAGAAAAGTTAATAGGTGGCAAGATAACTCTGCCCCAGAGTCAAGACTCTTCTTTTGAAATCAATTATTTTTGGCTCGAAGAATTCTGCCAACGTTTACAAAGAAGTAGAATGGAAGGGAAGTAATCCCTTTAAACATGTAAAAACGTTCGTCATTGGAATGATTCTGAGAACAATTTTTAGCCCATGCTAAAGAAGATTTTGCCAACTACCAGCCTCGTGCTTCCCCAAAAAAGCCATGAAATGGTTTCACCGGTTCTGTCAATATCATAATATGGAATTTTTTTATTTGTTTTTAAATTTTTTGTTAAATTTTCATGTACTCTAATTATCATTGAGAGCTGTCGCATCAAGAGCTGCTCTACCATATAACTGTTGCTCATTGATACTTTGGTCAAAATATTTATGTAATCAATTGAAAATTACTCTTTAAACTTTCTGAAAGCAATACTATTGCAATAATGACTTTTTTCTATCCCACTTGGATTTTTGAAAAAAGTTGTTCCCTCTCAACATAAATTGGTATTCCTAACTTCTTTTTTTTGTTCAATGTGTGTATCTTTCGTTTGACCCCTGTTTACAAATTTAACGAGGATCTTACTTCAAAATTGCTGTTTTTCTTTTTTTTTTAATATTTTTTTTACTTTCCAAACGTTATGTTGTTTTTTCTTGGTTTGGAATTGTCGAGAGAAATTAGCTCTGAATTCAAATTATTCTGAGCCTCAATTATCAAAACTTAACTATTTGAAAAATGAACAGTCCAGGCCTTTTAGTCCATAAAGTTGGGGACGCCTGGAAACTAACATGTCCATAAGTAATTTTGGATTTAATGATTTGTTTTCTTTTTATTGTACTTTACGTGCCATATCTGAGCAAAATAAGTACCATGAACTAAATTCTTGGAAGTGATGTAAATTTTTCCTAATATAATTAAACGAGTCTCCTTTTAATACTCTATGCCTGTGGTTTATCTTTTAATTTATGTTATTGCATTGGATCTCAGATTAGTTGTTCTATGATGTAAGTGTAAAACTCAACTCTTCCTCACTATTATCGTAAAAAATTTGTGTGTAAAAACTCACTACAGTCATCTCCCAATAGCTCAAATGTTAGTTTGAACAGAATTATAAGTCTAGCATTTTTCTTGCTTTATTATTTAATCGTTTTTTACTACTATAGTGAAATAAGCTGATGAGTACGCTGATTTCAATTTGCAAACCAGTCATCCACTCAAATGAAGCTGTACTCTATGAAACTTGTACACTCATGGGACTGTCATTTAAATTACAAGTCAAATTTCAGTAAGGATTCCTTCCTTTAATTCAAAGTTAACCATTTTCTTATCCACAGCCTGGTGGGTTGAGTTTTACTCTTTTTTTCATAGTTTAGTTACTCAATGACTTTGAGTTGAAATTTGTTATTTTTCAATTTTCGTCAACTTTTTTTACTCTTAGTATTTTTCCCTCTAGCAAGTAAGTTTCGAGTCTCAGATAGTCGAACAAATTACAAAGAACATGAATGAATGTTCGGTGACATCCTCGTACATGGATCTTTTAAATTTTTTTTCTAGTCACTCTTTTAATTTTAAAGTGAAATTTCCTTGCGTGATTAATTTTCTCTCTCAGTTTTTTATTTGACCTGATTTGTCATCTACCTTGAAGAATTAGTTTTGCCGTTTTAAATCAATGTAACAGAGGATGCGGACCTCATCTCTGTGCAAGATGCTTTTACCTCTTTAAAAATTTTTCTCAACAAGTTTTAAGTTTTCATGCGGCAAAATCCTATGACATACCTAGTATATAACGTGTATATATGGTATATTTGTACATTTTTTGTTGTAATTTTATGAGCGCCTCCTCAAGTCAAACCTCTCCTTCAGTTTTTTGTTTTGTTTTAATGCTGATGGTAATAAATATTTTTGTTTTTCTCATTCAAGCATCATTTGTTTCCATTGAGTAATATAGCTTCACATGATAAATTCAGGTATCTACGAAAGCCTCAATGCTAAGCGTTCTTAGTATCTTTGGAGTTGTCAGATCTCGAAATATGAGGATACAGAGAAAGAATATTTTGTATCCTATTTAGCGCCCCTGTTTTCCTGTTATTCTTCAAGCATTTTCAAGTGACTGGCATTTTATGCCACTTTTCTCCTCAAATCTCTATAATCTTGTCAAGGTTTTTTTATGCAGTAAAACAAAAATAAAAAACAAATAATGAAAGTAAATTTTTAAAACCTCAACATTCCAATTTATTTTTAAAATGATCATGTGTATTAGATGTAGCATAAAAATTAAAAAACTCGACTGCAACTCAAGCATGGATTCAAGGGAAAAGTTTCAATTGTGGACCAAGAGGAACAATTTTTAACTCAGCACTTTGCTAAATTTTTTTTCTCATTTATTCGTTAGATTTTTACCTTTATTTGTATAATAAAATTCTCTTTATCATTTATTTAATTATTTTTTTCAGTGGAGATAAATAAAGCGACTTTTTAATAGGTCTCCAACTATTCATTTATTTGATACAAATGACATCACCTCTACTCAAAAGCATACATTTCTGAACTGATCTTTTTAATTTCTTCTTCATAACATCTTGATAGAAATCAAGAACTTAGTTCTTTTTCTACTCCCTTGTCATCTGTGATGACTATTTTCACTCAAATGCTGAAGCGTGCATTCTTGAAGCAACTCCATCGCCAATTGACTTGTTTATCGCCTATTCAATTCCTATTCAAGGATTCATTTTTTTTTTTTTTTTTTTTTTTGTGATTTATTTTTATTTATTTATTCATTTATTATTGAACACAATACCATTAAACTATAAAAATAACTGAAAATAAATTTTATTTCCAGTTTTTTGTCCAGCATAGTCCTCTAGATCATCTTTGAATGATAAGATCTTAATCAAAAAACTACACACAGGCCTCATAAATACCCTCAGAAGTAATTTTCTGTAATTCAAATACCTATCAGCAAGATACCATTATGAAATTGATCAATTTTCTCTGGTACTTTTAGGGGTCCAGTTTGAAGGAAATACATTTTGAACACGCTTTGTAGGAGTGAGGTAATGGCCTGTAATTTGTTGTTCTATAGTTATTTTATCAACTCATGAAGTGCAGGACAATTTTTTTACAATCGTTCTGTAGAAACTTTAAAATTTAAAGAATTGAAAGTAGAGGCAGACTTTTAATTTTAAAGTCTCAAGAGCAAAATCAAAGTTTGAGTGAAAATCCTAGTAAAATGTAAAATGAAAAACATGTATTTAAAATCCCAGTGATTTTCCTTCAAATTTTACATCTCAAATTCCATATTATTCTGTTATTTCGTTGCATCACACACACACCTTTATATCACATTTGAATTCCCAGTTTCCTTCCTGAGTTTGCTTATGACCTTATACCAGTTCATTTGTTGATGTTATTTTTTAAACTTGTAATTAAAAAAGTGCATAATTTTATTTGCTCTCTTTGACAATACGTTTAAAGTTAAATTAAATAAGCAATAAGCTGATATTGGCTAACAATAACTCTACTTGTATATCATTATTTATTTGTAAAAACTATTTTTTAAGACTAATTATTTTGTACTTCAGTGTTCTCAAATCTTTACCTTCTTGAATTGAAAGTTTTAGCTTTCCAATTCAAGTTTTATGCTACTTATTTTCTTATCAGGTAGGTGTGCGAACATTTTAGTGTTTTGCTCATTACATTTCATTTCCTTTTTTATCCAACGTCTTTGATTTAGTTGCCATCTCAAAAATATCCTGTTCAGTCAATATATTGATTTCTTTTTGTTTTCTCTTGAAGACTATGGCATACCAACGAATTTATACTGTTGTTCTACAGGATACAGGATATTGGCATTGTTTCATCTCTTCTCCCTGACACAGTAGTTTTTTTACAGAGTCCCCCAACATCCACGTTAGAGAAACTAAAAAATGCCTGAAGAGTTGGAAATATTTTTGAACTGGATTAGTTACATATATTTTTTTTTAGTTGGGATTTTCATATTCCTTTGTAGGTGTTTAAATGATGAAAATGTAAGTGAAAGAACTCCCTCTATTTTTGTAACACTGTCGGTTCTGTACTTATTTTATTATCGAATTAAATGTTATGAAATAAATTGTTTATTGAAATCAAAAATCAAAAAAATATATATTTATGCATATGTATGTATATGTATTGATAAACCCACACATCACCTTCCTTTCCGCAATTATTTTAATGTATTCCATGTTCATGTATTTGCTCCATTATTGAGTTTTTTAATGTTACTTAAAAATTCGAGAGTATTAGTAGTACCAGTTTGTTTTGGAAAGCTCGAATTTCTTACCCTTATCAATATAGTTGCTCATTTTTCTCTTCACAATTTTACCTCCCCTCCCCTTAATTTGGCTCTTTTTAGAGTCATTTTCTCTCTTCTGTTTCAATAAAATTTAACGTAGATATTTACTTACTTTTCACAATAGCTGAGTGTTCACCATATTTCTTAATCTTTACTGTGTAAAATTTAAATCTAGATTACTTAGTCGGTGTTTGTAGTTAATTTGTGTGTGTAGCTGTAGTTTTAAACATCTTGACTACGTATGTACTTGCCAATGTACTTAAATTTCATCATTTGCACTGTAGACATGATTAATAGTTTCGTTTTAATCTTGGTCTATATATTTTTCTGCTCTTTTCTTAGTTCATTAGTTTTTCTTTTTTTCTAATTTGTTATTTTTTTTTCTCCTTTTAATATAATCAATTAAAACAGATAAATTAGAGTTATTATTCTTTATTCTTATTTTTTTACTGCATTTCACAAGCCTTACTTTATCCTTCTCATGAACTAAAAACCCACTCATATCAGTTCATTTAGTTCTTCACAGTTCCAACAATCATTATTCGTAGTGCCTAATTAGTATCCCTGCTCCGAGTTCAAATTGGAAGTATCTCAATGGTTTTCTTTCGCTAGTTAAAGGGCAAAACACAAGCTCTGATATTTGTGTAGAGTAGATTTTCTTCTTCTATGGAATACTCTTGGAAATTTTGTTAAATGTCTTTGAGCACATCTAAAAAAAGATAATAGATAACCTTTTTTTCTTCTTTTTTTCTGCCGTATCAAACTAATGGCAGGCAAGAATCTCATCGGCTATTACCTACTAGTTCATCAACATTTTTATGACTAACGTTCATAACCATGAGAAATGTTAATGAAGCGAGGGCTTCAACATAACTTTTCATAGTTTTTTTTTCTCTTGATTCAATCTCCTCATTTTTTGGTCAGTTGGCGTATATTAGCTTAATCAAGATCCACTGTGACAAGTAAAGCTAGGTTCGTTGCATACTTGCTTTGGACTCTAGTCTATTGCTTTATAATTTTATCCATCTAATTCTTGATCCATTTTATGGTGTATGTAGGTACTCAAGTAATTTGGTATTCCAGCTTTTTATCAATAATTAGTCATTCATCTGAATTAAAAAAGAATCTAGCAGTTACTCAATGTCTCAGTTGCCTTCCTCTTCTTGTCTTGAGCCTCGGTAGATGCACTTGAAATAATACCTACTAACCTTTCGTTATTTATCTCATTTTTGTTTATCCTGATTATGCTTTTAAAGTTCTTTAAGAAATAGCCCTTTAGGACTCTAGATCTGTAGACCAACCTGCTTTTCCCCTAAATAGCGTATTCCTTTGTCTTTTGATGAAAAGGGCCTCTTCAGTGGTGCTTACTTATTAGAGCAACGGGAAACTTAGATCAGAAGTCGGTGAGCAGGTTTGAAGGAAAAAATTCGCCAGTATTAATTCAAGCTTGGATGCTATTCACAACACTGGTATATTTTATCAATCAAACCAGTTTGCCCTATTTTTTTATTTTTTTTTTTCTCTCGAGTTTGTCGTAATGTAGCAAGTGCCCTCTATTTTGACTGTGGAACTTCTGAGTTCACAGACAAATTTTGAAAAATTCATTAAAATAAGCAATATTTAGATGCATAGGGTTTAGTATAAACAATTTTTCTACTTAAATCCGCCCCAGCTCGACTGAATCTGTAAAATTTAATTTGAATGTTCTGAAGTACGATGAAACTTTTCAATGGAGAAAGCAAAGATAGGCCTGCTACATGTAGTCGGGAAAGGCTGCAGTGAATTTTGTTGAATTTCCGTTGTACCATCTCTCTTTGCATTTCTCCTGAAGGATTTCATCAAATTAGCAACGTGGATGCATTGCTAGAATGGACTACATTTTGGATTTTACTACTTCAGTTTAACTGGGAAAGACTAAAAGTAGGTATGTCTTCCTTTCAACTTGCAAGTAGTTTAATTAGGTAAGGTCTCCCATTTGAATAAAACACAAGTAATAAAACCTGTTTTTATACTTGCTTTTATTAACAAAGAAGTATTTTTACAGTATTTCTCTTGTGTTCCTTATTAGTTCGATAAGTTTATGAAATCAAAATAATCTATATAGACACATTTAAAAACTGTTGGTTTCTTAACTTGCCTAGATAAATTTTAAAAATGATAATCAGTTGACCATTATACTTATTATTTTAAAAACAAAACTTATTATTCGTGGTGAGTGGGTATTTTACCCACTGCTATAATTTTTTTGCCTTTCTGCATCAATATCTGAACCTCATCAGAGACCAAAGGAACACTTGAAAGTAGAAAAAATTTGCAAATGTTTCCAAGTGATAAGATATTCTGTTTGCTATCCCTCACTCTTTTTTTTTTATTATATTAATGAGTGCAGCATGCCAGAATTTCACTGAACAAATTGCAAGTGATTTTAAAATTTTATCTAAAGGGAGGAAAGGATAACCTAACGAATACAGCAACTTTCAAATGCTTTTCCATTTCCTCTAGGACATATTGTGGTCTACTTTCTTGTAACGGTCAACCTTCAATCGATATGTTTGAAATGAAAACAAAGAAATATTTTACCTTCATCGCCTTTAATTTAAACATAGTTCAAATATCTATCCTCATGCAAAAATTAATCCAGACGAGAACATTCAGGCAGTAAATTTACTTACAAACCACGCAATCTAAATTTCTAAAAACGGAAAAAAAATAAGGAAAATTAAGTGAAATCCATTAGTTTTTAGATACCCAACTTAACACATCCTTAAATGTAGGTACTCATTTCTCCTAATTGTCGTAACAAAAGCATAGCTTAAGCTTTACCATCAAAATTTCATGAAATATCTCTTTCTAAGATATGGTTTTCTCAAAAGAGAGAATGAAAAGTTAAAGAAAAAAGTAGAAAGAAAGAAAAATGAAAAACATAAAACTTCATGTACAGTAAGTAGATTTTTACTCGACTTGACCTCCTTATTTTATCCGATGGCAAACCGACAAAAGGCATTTATTAAATTGAGGTACATCAATTGAACATTAGGATCTCCGATTTTAAGTAGTTGTAGCATTATTTCTTCTCTAGGGAGGAAACAAATACCCTCTTTTCTACTGTGAATACTCTGTAGGCGGTACAATTCACGTGAAATTTAAGTGTAGCTGTGAATTTATCCAGAGCGTTATTTGTGTAGTGCCTTACTCTGATAAATCATAAATCGGAGAAAAACTTTCAAGTAGTCAAAATATTTTTTGCCTGCATTTTAATTTTTTTCTCTTCATGTGCTTTGTGTAATACATACTGTGGATTCATTTATAGGTACTGTAGCAACGTAGAACTAACCATTTTTCTCTTCTCTGCTAACAATTTCATCCAGGTAAGTTTTTATAAAATTTATTTTGATCAATCATCCAAATCTACCACACTCTGTTTGTCTTTCTCTGTCTTCCCCCTCCGCTGCTACTTTCTCACTGGTTGCTATAAGGGTACCCTTTTCATTTGTATAGCGGTAGCAAATACTTTTTTCCAGCAAATAAATCTGTGTCAGATGATAAGAGCAAAACAACCGAACTAGTCCTCTTCTCCCCTGGCCGGGCTGTTAAGACGAAAATATTATCGATCACAGATACGTATATCATTAAAATGAAATCCCCAAGATAGACTTTTGAATTAACTCAGAATTTCCTCCAATCTTCCGCCTCTTATTACGAAAAATATTTACTTACTGTTTTTTTTTTCCTAAGAAAGGGATTTAACTCCAACGGTTTTTTTATATTCGGCACACTTGTACCAAAATTATTAATTACACATACAAAATCGACATGTTGATGATGAAACTTAAAATATATCGACCCAATAGCGTCGTTTCACATTTTCCGTTCACATTGAGGTTTTTTAAGAGAAAAATATCAGACATTCTTCATAATATTTTCGAAAAGGGTAAAAAAGGCTTTGTACATAAAATTTGTACTGTCAGTCGATAAGCGATTATCGTCCTTCAAAAAAATTGGACATAACTAAAAGTGTTCAACATTGCATTGTTTTTCCAGGTTCACCAGGCTTTGTACTCATCCGGATAACAGCTAACTTATGTTGAGTATTTTCAAATGTTAGCAGGGAGAACTGACTTTTTACCTGTCTAAATAACATTTCTGACATCAGGTTTCGTTAAGACTTATTGTTTACGTAATTGCATTTGTTACATGATTAAATTGTACTTGTTGATACTTAAGCTGTATATAAGTTTATGTAAATAGGAAAATAGGATGCATTTAAATCAAAAGGAACCATCTGCATTTTAACATTAGCCCTGTCTTGCATATATTATCATGGGTATCAGGGCGTTTGTCATATTGGAGATAGTTCCTTTTGATGGAAATACGTCGAATTTTTGTTTTTAGTAGGTACTAATTCAATTAAATCAGATTTTGTTTCAATATGTTAATTTCTTGTTGAGAAAATATTCGGTTTTCATTAGGTAAGTTCTGAATTTTCTTTTTTGTATATATTTATTTCTCTTTTTTTTCTTTTTAATTACTTTTAATTACTTAGTGCTCTGAGCATTTGTGAATCTCAAGTACCTACGTATTTAATACTTATTTAATTTGATACAAAACAGAAACTGACGCTTCCAAAAATCTAGTCATTGATAAATGTATATACTCTATATTATCAAAATAACAAATGTATTAACGTCCCCCTCTTAAAAAATAAACTTTTATACATCGTATGAAAAACATACATATTTAAACCTAGCTTTTTTATTTCGACAAAATTCCAAAATTTCCTAATTTACCGATATAGATCAATACCCAAGTACCTACGTTCTTTTCTCCCCTCTTTTTGTTGGTGAGAATCATCAATTTATCAAGATTTTGTAAAATGTGAATTGACTCTGTAGATCCATCAAAAATGTCTCAGATCAAATTACAAGCAATAGGCAATTACTTTAGTGTGCGCAATTAATTACACAGTCTTATACAATTGCACTGATCAGGAAGATGAAAAAAATTGCAAGAGACTTAAGGCCTCTCAAGTTAACTTAAGTTATTTTTGGCTCAACTACAGTTATTCTCATGTGAACTCAAAATTTGAAGTCCCCTCCCCCGACAGTTCAGATCTTGCACCCTTCAATCCCTGACTTTTTCCACAGTTGAAGGAGTGCCCTAGAAAAATTAATCTCAGGTCAAATTACGAGGTAAGGCGAGCAGTTCAGACGTAGCTCAAAGTGAATTAATTTCTCGAATTTTTCGTCAGAGGATTTGAAATATGGATGCTACGCCGGCGCAAATGGATAGACCATAACGGAGACTTCGTTTAAAAAACAACGTTGATTTTTACTCTGTTTATCTTAAACTGCGTTTTCATTTTTCATTCGGTAACGTAGGTATCTCATTTTTGACCATTTACAGTATGTACCATTGAGGCAGTACATAAATGAATCATAATTGCAGGTTGAAGAATCAAAGGTGTACATCAAGAACAAACTTCAGGTCATCGTAAACAGAGGAGAATAGGAGTCAAACCGAACGTCAGACCGTGGCGGCGCCTGACTCAAGCGGGGATACCACTATTCGTGCTCCTGTGCGGATTGTAGTATAACCGATCGTTTGAAGGCGAACTAAAATGTGTAGCTCTCAATAAATTGACAGCATGATGCTTTTTGCTTCGATCCCGTTGTGTCTTTCCATTCATGATTGTCCACATCGAGGTTAATTTTGGAACCTCAAGGCACTTAAATTGAATTCCAGCATGGCTAACAAATTCAGAAAATGCGACGCTAAAAATCTCAGCCCGTGTTTCATATTTTTCAGAAGAGAGCTGACCAAAAATTTTCTGCAAGTTGTTTTCACTCACTTTTAAGTATTCAAAAAAAATGCAAGGAGATATCAATAGCCAAAGTTCAAAACCACGTATCCTGCCGTGCTGAAGAAGAACGCCGTAAGAACATTCGATAGTTGCCAAATCGCCCCAGATAAAACATGGATTTTTTAGAAAAGTTGTGCGTATTTTTCCATGATATTTTCAGACATTTTAGACAAAATTGCGAACAAAATTGTCTGGAAAAATTAAAGAAAAACATTCAAAACTTTCCCAGTAAATTAGGTCTTTATTGAAGGAAATGTGGCAACGTCTGAAGGTTCATTCGGCGTTCTTCCTTAGCACGGCAGTATTTGCGATAGGTACTCAATTTCAATCTGATTTTAAAACTTCCGTGGTTTTGCTACGCTGTGGCTGTGCGCGGCAAATTCTGAGAAGCTTCAAGAAATGGTGCGTTGATTTGTTCTCTCCCTCCCCCCCCCCCCCCCCCCAAATAATAAAACCAGAGTGGAGATTTTTAAACACCGCGAATAAATTACGTGGGAGTTTCACCGTCAAAATGGTTTGTTTCCCTCTAAGAGTAAAAAAAATTACGAGGGCTTTAAAACGTGGCAATTAAATAGGTAGGCGTGTTTTAAGGACCTGAACGAAACGTCGACCCGGGAGGGTTTTAAAATAACGGAAGAAAGAGATCTGTTTTCGGAATTATTTGGACGCATTTATGCTAAAAGGAACTATGTGCATAGGATTTGCGTGCAAAATAGTTCCTTTTAGCATAAACGCGTCCATTTAAAAGGCAAGGGCCCGATTTCAAAGGCTCTTTGAGAGTGGCGTAAAATCCGTCTGAAATCTCACTTTACATCCGTGCCGCAATGCATCACTAGCTGCTTTATTCTGCCGTACTGAGGAAAAACACCGTATGAGCCTTCAGATGTTGCCATATTTCCTTCAATAAAAGTCCTGCAGTTTACCGGGAAAACTCGTTTTTTTTCTCTCAAATTTTTCGGACAATAGAGAATTTGCAGGTGTCTGAAATTTGATGGATTTCGCATTTAAGTGGAAACTACTGAGTGAACTGAACACGAGGATGCCCTTGGTTCGTGAATTGAACAATTATTGGAGAAGACATGACAAAACGATCTAATCTGCTAAAATACATGTGTTTAAATGGGAAATGCCACCATATGACGTCACTAGGCGGTGCATTTTCTCAATTTTAAATCTATTTTTATGCTATTTCAAATAGTATAACTGTTTCCCATATCAGAAAAAAGACAATATTTTACACGTATTATTTTTTAGACATTTATTTTTTTTCAGAAAAAAATTATAAAAAATACTGTGAAATCAGCTTTTTAGCACTCGCAGATAAAGCAGAAAAAAATTCGCATGCAAATTCTCCATTTCGTTCGCGATTAAATCCAAAATATTTGAAACCCCCTAGAGAAACTGTGAAAAAATTTCTTCACAAATACATTCCTCATTCGAGGAAATTTGGCAACTCTCGGATTTTTATACGAGGTTTTTCCTTATGACGGCAGTGCTCCTGTTTGCTCTCAGTGAGGATTTTACCAGTGGCGTGGCGTGAATTGCGATATATCGATTATTCTGCCATTTAAACCTGTATTAAAGAATCGATTATTAAGGTGTTCGCTGCGAACACCTGTTTATCGATCCTTTTCCATAGGTTTAAACGGCATAGCAATCGATATATCGCAAAGCACGCCACGCCACTGGATTTTACCTACTTCGGCCGGGATTCGGGATCGGGGACCGGCAATACGGGTTTAAACGTTCGCCCGCCAGAATGCGTGGGCGGCATCTAGCTCTAATCAATAAACGCTGCGTGTATCGTCATTCCGCTTCCTTCAGCGTGCTTACTCTATCCCCCGTCCTGATCAGCTGTGCAACTAAAAGCAGCTCGGGTCATGGAAGATTTCGAGACTGGTTTTATTACTCAAGTAGCATATTTCAGCGAAAAAAATGCGGTATTTTTTAAAGGAGAATTTGAATGAAAATTTTTATTGCTTTATCTGAAAGTGCTTAAAGAGCTGATTTCACAGTAATTTTTTATAATTTTTTTCTGATATGAGAAATACTATAAAAACAGATTTTAAAGTGAGAAGGTGCACCGCCTAGTGACGTCATATGGTGGCATTTCCCATTTAAACACATGTATTTTATCGGATTAGATCATTCTGTCATATCCTCTCTAATAATTTTTCAATTCATGAACTAAGGGTATTCTCGTGTTTAGTTCACTCGGTAGTTTCCACTTAAACTCAAAATTCATCAAATTTCAGACACCTGCAAATTCTCTATTGATTTTATATTTTGCAAAACCAAGTATTTTGGCCCTGGTAAAAATTGGCGATAAGAGCTGCGTTTCAAAATACCATAGGAATTCTTATAGCCGGCTAAAGACGGCTACAGAAAATCATATAGCAGGCTGTAGAATGCGGAGAAAATTATACGGCCGGGCTATACGAAGCGATAAAAAATTATGCAGCCGGGCCATAGTTCCTATCGCCGGGCTTTACACTTTATCGCCTGGCTGTTGCTTTTTCGCCATCGATTATAAAAGGCTATAAGAAATTGTGTAGGAATTCGTGTGCTTTGGAAATCATTAAGTTTGATACGGAACCACCTTAATATTTACAAAACACACATTATATTTTCCTTTAATACATATTTTTTTTCATCAATTAAAATGAGAATAATCCATACAGGATGTGCAAACATTTCAAAATCATGAGTTGAATAACGCTGACTCCGCCAGATTAAATATTAGATAGCCTAACACAAAGCGGAGCGGCGACGCACTGGCGCCTACAAACCTAACAGGGATACTTCACGCATTGCGCAACGCGTGAAGTATCCCTGTTAGGTTTGAAGGCGCCAATGCGTGTTTCGCGCTGGCTGCCCACCTGCCACGGCGCTTGAAGCAACTATTTCACACCAGAGGTATTGCACAGTATCATACGAAACTGAAGGCGCTCTAATACATTAGTAATGGCAGGCATCCATCAAAAGTACGGAGCTTCCTCGCAAAATAAATCAAGATACTACGGCCCAAAAAGAGAGCAGTATTCCAAAAACTAAGTCCTAGCATCCGTAATTAGTAACGTTTAGCATACACTTTATCGCCTGACTGTTGCTTAATCGCCATCGGCTATAAAAGGCTATAAGAAATTGTGTAGCCGGCTATAGAAGCTATTGGAAATCTTACAGCCGGCTGTAGGTCTATGGTATTTTGGAACACAGATTCTACTGCCAATTTTTACCAGGGGGTCTGAGCGTCTCTGAAGGTAACGCAGATGGAGAGACGCAAACGAACTTGACTGAATTTCGCAATTAGAAACTAAAATTTCTGGCTCATCCTTAAAAAAAGGATGTATGTAGGGAAACTGATAGTACATACGTTATTTCTAAATTGACCCAGAAATTGTAGTTCCTAATTTCAAAATGAGGTTCAAGACAGCACTAAGCGAATCAGGAGACTAACTGTTCAGATTCTTTCATGAAAGAAACCTTTCTAATATCGGTATACCCAGCGTTAATTCAGAGTGTCCGATTAAAATTTGACTGACGTCAAACTTTCTCGTCCAACAAAATCAGCCTGCATGGTTGAAACACGAGGGGGATCTGTGAAGACCTGCAATTAATCATTGAAGTTGGTAGACAAAGCGATAGACAAATAAGACACAGGGGAAATTGAGCATTCCTATTGCCGGAGGCAGGTGATTGCAGTGAACAAAGTGGGATATGTGAAAGACTGACTAACGGCAACCATCGAGAGGTCCTGTAACGAAGTTGCATTTTTCAATCGGAAAATCGCGATATTTATTAAATTGTGATTTTGTTACGATTTTTTGGCGATACGATCCGTAGGATCATTCACATCCAAGCGATTATTCTCGATCTTGTGGCAACTTTATCTTTATAAAATCGCGCTCGACAAAATCGAACGTTTATCTCAATTTATCACGATTTTTGGTTTGATAATATGGATCGTATTCGATACATCAAGCAAGTGAGATCTCATCGATGTCGATTGGTTCAACATGTGAGCACAGCCTCATAGAAGTCAATTGAGTACCTATAATTTTCAAGGACAACGAGTGTTTTTTTATTCTTATCGAGTACCAAATGGCAATAAAAAGTGAAATTTTTAGGAATTTTCCCAATTTCAGCATTTCTAACTTGAATCCTAAAATTTTGTTCGAGGTTTTGGTCTATTGTTTTGAGCTGAACGATACATCGAACCACTATCAGACACGATGCGTTGCGGTAAATCGCCGTTGATGGAATCGCGATTCTATTGCAAATTCATGGGATGAGATCGCAATTCATCCCAAGTTTGTATGGGATAATATTAAAATAGATCAACGTCTATAAAATCGAGGTACATTCTGTGATCAAATCGCAACTTATCACAATCACTGCTACTTGGGTAGTTAGTCCATTATTTTCTCCCTTAGTCCATGGCAACTACCCGCGCGTCTCTACCAACAGGATCGCTGCATTTCCCCTTCATCTTTGTCTATAGCTTTGACTATCAATTTCAATAATCAGCCCTCAGGTAAAACTCATCGAGGGCGGGTCGTCTTTGAAAGCAAGATGGAAGAGGAGATAACAGAAGAGGGCAAAAAAGCGCGATAGGAGGAGGGGCTGGGCTAGTGGAATTAGTCGATAAACGAGAAGATCTGATGAATAAGAGAGATCATTAGATCAAGGGTGTGGCTCCGACACCACCCATGGATGTTAGGCACACGCAGCCCCAGTTGACAGTTTCGTGGGGTAGGAATTTGGCGGCCATGGAAAAGCGAGAGCTTTGCGCCACCATGCCACAACACCGCTTTTCCGGATGAAGTGTCCGTGTCGTTGTCGCTCTTCGTGGTGGCGACGACGGCCAAGTCTCAGCATGGCTGCCAGATTGTGATGAAATGTCCATGTTTCACACTAAGTCATGGGGAGAAGTGTTCATTTGTCAGTACAACCCGGCAGCCATGGCAGCAGCATGGGGTCTCGTTTCGTCTCGTCCTTTCCGTGGCCATAGGGTCGTAATCTATGTCGTCCCCATTGGCGGACCCAGCAATTTGGCAACACCAAAGAATTATACTCGGAATTCGCAAAAATTGTCTAGTATTTTAAGATGATATTTTCAAGGCTTCCTCAAGTACTCCTCAATCGCGATGTGAACCATAATGGACACGAAGGAAATCATTTGTTTAACCCTTAAATGCCCAGCGGACCAATTGTTGAAATTGATAGACAAAGTGATGGACAAGGACGACATAGTGAGTATTGAGCGATCCCATTGGTTGGAATGGGTGATTCTTATAGACTAAGGGAGAAAATTATGGACTAACTATCGGGTCACTCGAGGGTTGCCGATAGTTAGTCTATTCCCTACGTCCTTTGTCCATTGCAACAACCCGCTTCCTCTAATAGGATCCCTTCATATCCTTTTTGTCTTCCTTGTCTATCGCTTTGTCTATCAATTTCAACAATCAGCCCCCAGGCACAGGCTGGATAACATTAACCGCGAGGCTTGCTAAAAATACGTGCTTCGCGGATTTTAGGAGGCCGGTACATAGGTACGAGCTTCAGATACCTCCCAATAAAAGAATCAGACATCAAATTGAAAAAAATAAAATAAAACTGTCGATTGTCAACACGTCCGAAGATAGGAGAAACGCAATCGAGACTCCTTTTCAAACTTTTTTCCCGAATCTGAGCGACACTTCTTCTTTGGCAGCACAGACCGGAACATTCCACGTTCACACGTCGCGCCATCGCCCGCGCCTTCAATTTTGCAGATGCAACACGGACGTCCATCAAGCATGAATAGTTGTATCTCTGCGCCGTCATCAACGCGCGTCCTTTTCCTTGCTCTATTTCCATGATATGTCTGCCGTGCGAAGGAAGAGCGCCGTACGAGCCAAGTTTTTTCCGATAAAAATCGAAATTACTGGGAAAATTGTGAATATTATTTTCCAAAATTTTCAGACAATTTTGTACGTAATTTAATCTTAAACATCCAATGTCAAAGACAAATATGCATGAATGTCGTTAAAAGTACATGTTTTATGGAGGGTATTTTGGCAACTCTCGACGTTCATACGACGTTCTTCCTTAGCACGGCAGTATGGGCGACGTCTGGTGTAGTCAGAGACGAGAGACGCTCCATTGGTATCTTGGCAATGGTATGGAAGCTTTTACTTTCAACTTCAGCTTTGGGACTCCAACATTCAACAATTGACTTACCTTCAAGGTGGATGTTGAGCAACGTGCTGGACATATCGTTTAGCAAACATACCGAAGTTTCGTAAACTCTTTCGGCTTACTACGCCATCCGCAGCTCATTATCCACCTAGCAGGTATAATGACTGCCGCTCCCTTACATTTGTCCAAAGTTTTGAATTCCTGAAAGTAAAAGTTTCCACCTGTCACCAAGAAGCCAGTGGAGTAGGGTGTGCCTTATTTTTGAGTTTTCCGAAAATCAAGTTGGTCAACCCCTAAAAAGTTTCTATGTGGTCTCTAAATGAACCCCCTAAAAGGAAAAAATTTTAAAAAAATTTTAACCCGTGCCTCAAAGGGCCTAAAGGGCCTAAACCCAAAATTCAAAAATTTTGGCAAGCGACACATCAATTCTGAAGGAAAATGGCAAGTTACGGCCCTTTTAGGGCAGAAATTTCGTCCGTTTTGCCGTATCTTGAAGCGTAAGGTCACAAACGGCCCAATGACGACGTGAGGCTATGGGCTGGCGGGGCGCGCCGCGGCCGGCCCGCCGCTGAGCGTGCGCGCGCGGCAGGGTTGCGCATCGCCGCTTTACACCGGCGTAGAGGAACGAACGGTGGAGTGGGAGGGGGATATCCGGTGGAAAAGCATCCACATTTTCTATCCATAATGAAAATGCATTATACTTTTTCAATATAGGTGAGGAAATATGAGCCATACAAGGAAGTGATGAAAAGAGTGACAAATACATATATAGTTTGTACGGTTAAGAGTGTAAGTGGGGAAAATTTGCCGTAACTACAGAACAGCCCTGAAAATCTCGGGGAAATAAAAGCTGCTATTGATGAGAGGTTTAATTAAGGACTAATTAAAAAGATAGGTGCGATGTTGTCGAATCGTAAGCCCTTTACGCGATCAAAAGCGATTAGTGTAAATTTAATTGGAAAAGTTTAAGAAAAATTTGATGAAAGAAAATTGCCCCAAATTCGGGAAGTGCTTAAAGTGTTTTTCTATCATGTGAAGTGTTCGTACATGAATGTCAATGGCAGTAATTCCAATATGGAATGAAAAATGTAGAATCCCTGTGATACATAGTGTCTATGTTTACCCTCCTTTTCATTAGTGCATTTAACGTGACATCAATTAGAAAGTTTAATTCGAGAGGTTCAATATGGCTTACCCTCTTACATTTTCTGGTACTGAACCCCCCCCCCCCCCCCCGCCACAGTTACTTGCTATAATCAAAAATGTAATATTAGTTTCTCGAAAAAATATGATTTAACTTGGGGTTTGAACCCCACTCTTTATAACCGTGGGCAATGCCCTTGACCACTCGGCTACTGGGGAAGATTTGAGTAAACGAGGCTAATGTGTCATTTAGCCCCGTGGGTGAGGCCAGGCAATCAACATCAGCTGTAAGTTGGCGAAGCCAGATTGAACCGATTGAATAAAACTTTCTAATTGATGCATCAAACCTTCAGTGATTTCATATGAAATGAAAAAACTTATTTTCTTCCGTTTGGCGGGACTCATAAGCGAGCGTGAATTTTTCCTGTCGAGAAACTCTCTCCTGGGCGCGAGCTTTCTTCTTGTCTGCTCTCTTCACCTCTGCTGCAAGGATAGTATCCTTCACTGTGGATATTATGCATTCTCATTCAGGTTTTTGCTGAAGAATTAAAAATGCTTCATCCTCTTCATTTTCCATGATATCTAGAGTATTGCATAAAGCAATGTCGAATAACACGTCGATTTTTGCCGTAAAATCAGTCTCCAAATTCTCTTGAACCAGCGATCGACGGCTAGCATTTATTGATACGCGCCTCCACTCCTCATAAAAATGTAAACATTTTTAAAAACATGGACACTATGTATCACAGGGATTCTACATTTTTCATTCCATATTGGAATTACAAGATCAGAGGTTTTCGACGCACCGCCATTGACATTAATGTGCGAAAACTTCACATAATAGAAAAACACTTTAAGCACTTCCCGAATTTGGGGCAATTTTCTTTCATCAAATTTTTCTTAAACTTTTCCAATTAAATTTACACTAATCGCTTTTGATCGCGTAAAGGGCTTACGATTCGACAACATCGCACCTATCTTTTTAATTAGTCCTTAATTAAACCTCTCATCAATAGCAGCTTTTATTTCCCCGAGATTTTCAGGGCTGTTCTGTAGTTACGGCAAATTTTCCCCACTTACACTCTTAACCGTACAAACTATATATGTATTTGTCACTCTTTTCATCACTTCCTTGTATGGCTCATATTTCCTCACCTATATTGAAAAAGTATAATGCATTTTCATTATGGATAGAAAATGTGGATGCTTTTCCACCGGATATCCCCCTCCCACTCCACCGTTCGTTCCTCTACGCCGGTGTAAAGCGGCGATGCGCAACCCTGCCGCGCGCGCACGCTCAGCGGCGGGCCGGCCGCGGCGCGCCCCGCCAGCCCATAGCCTCACGTCGTCATTGGGCCGTTTGTGACCTTACGCTTCAAGATACGGCAAAACGGACGAAATTTCTGCCCTAAAAGGGCCGTAACTTGCCATTTTCCTTCAGAATTGATGTGTCGCTTGCCAAAATTTTTGAATTTTGGGTTTAGGCCCTTTAGGCCCTTTGAGGCACGGGTTAAAATTTTTTTAAAATTTTTTCCTTTTAGGGGGTTCATTTAGAGACCACATATGTTCCACCTGTCACTAAGAAGCCAGTGGAGACTGGAGGGTCTCTTATCTCGGATCCTATTTTGAGGAAAGCCCCATAGGGGTCAGCGCCCCCCCCCCCCCCCCCCAGCCGTAAGCACCGACCTTCCCTTCGACCTTTTAAAATCAATGTTTATTTCGCAAGACCGGATTGAGGACCCAAACGGAAAGCTGAGCCGTGACTTATAATATGATTTTTTCAGTTCAATAGGGCAGTCTGAGAGGTTGAAAGAGGTTGAAGGGTAATCGTTCGAATTTATTTCAAATGAAGCCGGTTATCAGCAAGTTTTTAGCAAATTGTCGGTTTCCGTAGTCTGTTTTCCCCACAACCATATATCCGAGATGAAACTCCCAAACCACGGATCTCCTTTGCGGCGTTTAAAAATCTCCGCTCCTATTTCATTTTTTTAAAAATGAAATAAATTGAACTAAAATGATAAAATGACTTAAATTTGGACCGCGTTTAACAGAAAGAAACCAAGCCACATCAGCTATTGCCAAATTTAATCGGGTAATTTAATTTTACGAGAGAAAGTCTGTGTGGATTTCTTGAAAATTTAAAGAATTAGCTGGTACTATGTAGAAATTCACCAAAATTGCACGAAAATCTGCACAACCGTTTCATGAAAAAAAAAAAATGCCGAATTAAGTTGGCAACAGCTGAGTGGCTGGTCCTTCTGTTAAACGCGGTCATTAATGTGCTTAAAAATCTTACACACACAGTTTTTACTGATGAAATTTCAATTTCAAATTTCAAATTTTTAATGATATTCAATCTGTATACATTTTTTTAAGGGGGGAGAATGTAAAAACTTTACAACACTGTATAGTTTTTCAGTTGCCCAGTGATTCTCCCTGCTGTTCTGTGTATGCTGTTAAAATATATAAAAAGTTACTGCGATCCAGTTTGGTTTCCTCTGGTATTTGAGATTGTTTATTTACTGATTAGTTTAGCCATTGAAAATAGCTCCAGAGCAAATTAACACCATGGAGTTTTTCAGCATTTGCTTCGCACAGAGAAGATAATCAGGGAAGTTTTCGTGAGTCGACGTCGAGCAGCTCTCCATTTAAAAAATGAAGTACGTCAGCGGGCTGATTATTGAATTTATAGACAAAGCGATAGACAAAGAGGACAAAAGACATTTAAAGCGATCCTGTTGGTGGAAGCGACTGGTTGCGATGGACAAAAAAGGTAAATGATAGACTAGTTAACGGCAACCCTCGAGAGCTCCAACGGTTATAGTCCATCATTTCCCCCTTAGTATATAACAACCACCAGTTTCTATTAATAGGATTGCTCCATACTTTCTATTCTTCTTTGTCTATGTCTTTGTCTATCAATTTCAATAATCAGCCCGCAGGAAGTCTGCAACGTCGCAAATGAGATACGTGGTTTTGGAGTTTCACCGTCGCCGTGCACTGAAAAAAAATTCTCGGCGTTTTTACCAAGGTCCGTTGGTACCTTTACCATCTCACTTTTTTTTACCAATTATTGGTAATTTTACCAAGTCAGGCTAGTAAGCTTACCTAAAAACCGGTATTTTTACTGTTTTTTTTTTCAGGTAAAAATACCACTTTTATTGGTAATCAATTCCCGGTAACTTTGCCATTTTATCTCGGTAATTCTACCACAGTCGATAAAAAATATTGGCGTTTTTACCAAGGTCTAGTAAAATTACCGAGAAATTTCAATAATTTTACCGAGATTTCTCGGTAAAATTACCAATTCCATAAATGGTAATTTTACCAAGAAAAAACTGGGATCAAAATAGAATCCCGAATTCTTGGTAATTTTACCCTTTTCTTAGTAAATACACTGAGATTTTTTTTTCAGTGTGTAATTTCTTTGAGTAGGAAACCCCTCAGAGATGCCTCGGTAGGAAGTGCCTTTTGCCGCTGTCTCCTCCTGACTCCTAAATCCGGTCCTGTTGCACAGTACTCGCTGTGAATTATTACAAGTACTTACAGAGTTATTGGGCGTAATGTCGGACAGTATGCGCGTCCAAATGTGTCACGAGGGCGCCTCCCCGGAAAACTGCGTATCCAGCGCCTACCGCCATTAAAAACTCCTCCATCACAAGACTGTATCATTCTGGAACAAGCAGCAGACGAAATTTTAGAATAGAGTCAAGGGAGGTTAGACTAGGCACTACAAGAGGGTGAGACGTCGAAAGGAGCATAAGTGGTGCCAGAGACAAGAGACCCTCCACTGCGGGCCGATTATTGAAATTGATAGACAAAGCTATGGACAAAGATGACAAAAGGGTTATGGAGGGAACCTATTGGTGGAAGTTGGTAGTTGCAATGGACAAAGGCAGTAGGCAATAGACTAACTAACGGCAACCCACGAGGAACCCGACAGTTAGTCCATCATTGTCCCCCTTAGTCTATAAGAATCATGCATTTCGACCAATAGGATCGCTCCATACCCCTATGTCTTCTTTGTCGATAGTTTTGTCTATCAATTTCAATAATCAGCCCGCTGGCCTCTCGGCGGCAGGTGGAAGCTTTTACTTTCGGGGATTCAACAATTCCTTATGGACTTCAACAATTCCTTAATTTCCTTATGACAGTCCCTTGGTCCTTCATTATGAGGGAGCAACAGTCATCACTCTTATTTCGGCTGTTGACCTACCTACATGATGGATGATCAGCCTCGGGTGACGTCATGAGCCAATCATGTTTCCCCATTGACGTATAATACAATCTAGACCGCGCATTAGGAAATTTCGGCGAGACTAGGCTCCCTTCAAGCGAGACGATAGGCAACCCAGCAACACCCAGCAAGTGTACCGGCGATATATACCGAGACAATGGTGGAAATGCCAGTCTTGCCAGTGCCTTTGCCTGATACGGGTACACTTAGCTCGTATATCTGGCGGTATCAACTAGGCTGAAGGCGCGTCTTTACCCTGATTACCCCGCTAGCTGTCTTACCTCCCCCGCCTAAAGTCGGGCCTAGTGCGCGGTCTAGATTATACGTCAATGAGTTTCCCAAACTTCGGCTTGTTTGCAAAACGAAACTGCCAACACGTTGTTAAACATCAACCATGTAGGTAAGTCAACAGTAGAATGCTGAAGTCCCGAAAGTAAAAGCTTCCACCATTGCCAAGATACTAATGGAGTTATTCCTGAAATTGTCCTAAAAACTCATTTTTGCACTGATCGCTCCTTCGGTAATACGGCAGAACGGTCCGTAAGCTTCTCTCTAATGTAAAACATCGCATCGTTCGCCCAACGGCTTAAAGTAGAGCGCCCGCGGTGGCACCTGTTGGTTCTGTGAAGTAAGATCACCTGCGCGCCTTCATTTTCCGCGACGCAACACGGTCATCCACCAAGTTCGAATAGTTGCATCGCAGGTTCTGCAATTATCGCGGCGCGCCCGACCGTGCATAGGTTGAGGAGCCCCGCTACTATCTCTCATCACGCACCGATTACGGTGTACCCCCCCCCCCCCCCCCCCCCAAAGAAGAGACATTGTTAATGAACGATCCTTCGCTAACCGGACGCATTTTGTACTCTGCCTAAAAGAGTATCACAACGCCAAAACGCTAATTTTGCAGGAAACACAAAAAACTGATTATCGATTTCTAGATCTCTCCACCCGGCTTGAGTTATTGCAGATACTGCCGTGCTAAGGAAGAACGCCGTGTGAACATTCGAGAGTTGCCAAATTTCCTTAGATAAAACGTTTATTTTTAAGGAAAGTTATGGATGTTCTTCCCTTAAATGTTCTGGAACCTTAGGTGAAATTGTGAAAAAAATTATCTGAAAAATTGGAAGGAACATATTCTTAAGTTTACCTGGAAATTTGTCCATTATCAAAGGAAATTTTGCAACGCCTGAGGGTTCATACGGTGTTTTTCATAAGCACGGCAGGACAGACGAGGAGTGCGTTTGCTATCAACAGTATTTGAAATAAGTTGGAAAAAAACTTATTTTCTTTTGGGAAACTGGCGCTTGTGATTCTGCACTCTGGGAAAGGTCGTCAAAACGCTGGGGCACCTGCTGTCTCTGTGAGATAAGATCGCCTGCGCGCCTTCATTTTTTGCGATGCATCATGGACATCCACCAATTTCGAATGGTGGCATCACAGGATTCGCAGGTGCTACAGTTCGTTTGATGAAATTTTCCGCTCGGACTTAGAGATCCATTCCTCAGAACTTCATTCGTGTGTATGTATAGTAAAATGTACCTGGCTGTTATGTATCAATGTGCCTCGAGTTGCTTACAGCTTTCAAGTCATTTCTATCTCCCCCATTTGAAGCTGTGGTAAAGAATCGATTATTAAAGTGTTCGTTGCGAACACCCGCTTATCGATCCTTTACCATAGATTTGAATAACCTAGATCAATCGATATATCGCAAATTACGCTATTCCACTGTTATTTTCCTCTTCTTTTGTCGCTTGTATTTGGAAACTGAGGAAACGGTAAGACACACAGCGATTTCCAGCTCATGGAACCAACATTTTCCTCCGGAGAAACCAAACTTTGAAGAAACCGTACTGAGACTCATATTTGCTTCCGGAGACATGGATTATCTGGATTACATTTGGATTAAATTTTGCAATAAGGTACTGATGTCTCTGGCTCTTCCATAAAAGCACCTTCTTGCATAGGGAAACCCATGGCGTATATGTTGTTCCTAAAATGAGCCAGGAATAATGGTTCCTTATTGCAAAATGTGGTCTATTTTGCATTAGGGAATCACTATCTCTGGCTCTTCCAAAAAAGCATCATTCTGCTTGGGGGAAACCAATGACACATAATATGCTGTTTCTAAAATGAGCCAGAAATAATGGTTCCTCATTGCAAAATGTGGTCCATCTGAACCTGAGTTCAATTTCTTTGACGGAAAAATTCGGTCACCAAATGGTACGGTTTGTTTCAAACATGAACAGTAGGTATTCCAAAAGCGGCCTGCCTACACTCGCAAGTGAAATCGATCGGATAAGAACTTGAAAGAATCCAACTTACTGATGCCGGTCCGTCGTTTCTCTGAGGAAAGAACGTAAAAACATTTCAATGCTGCCAAATTTCCCCTCGCAAATTACATTTTCAGTCGGAGAATCTGAGGCATTTCTGAATGAAAGTTTCACCGATTTTTCCTCTGATCTCATGCAAAAATCAGAAAAATTTCGGACAAAAATTGCACTGGTACATTTTTGAAAAAAAATTGAATTGTTTCAGTCAATTTCGCAACCTTGGAATGTAGTTACGTTCCTTCATCCTGGTAACGACGAATTGGACTGCATTTTGCAATTTGGAGCTATTAATTCCGGCTCTTCTGGATAAACACTTATGTACATAGGGAAACTAATGGCACTTACGTTGTTTTTATACCGGGCTAGAATTTACAGTTCCAAATTGCAAAATGTAGTCCAATTGTGGGTTTGATACAGCAAACGTACATTTGGACTTCATTTTGCAATAAGGAACTACTATTTCTGGCTCATTTAAGAAACGACGTATTTGCCATTAGTTTCCCAATACAGATAGATGCTTTTACAGATGAGTCACAAATTGTGGTTCCTTATTGCAGAATGCAGTCCATTTCATCTCTCGATTGCGTGACCAAAGAAAACGGGGAATTGATGATGGACACCGGACATAGACTCATGAAGCCGTAATCATCGCTGAGAATGAATCTTGAAATTAATGAATCGGCTTGTGAAAGGGGGAAAACAAAACAACTACGATTGTTCCTTCCTTAGGTTGAACTGTACTGTAGTTTACTATAGGGCTCCACCTCAGGAGCGCCAACATTTGGTCTAAAAACCGATTATTGACAAATCATTTGGGAATATTTATGCTAAAAGGAACTATGTGCAAGTGGAAAGATGGGGTGTGCTCGTGGAGGCTGCATAAGGAACAAAGTAAAAGTGTGTAGTTCCTTTTGAGAAAATGGAAAAGCGGGATTTGACATTAAATCTAAAGGAACTGAGCACTAACTCGTGAGCCGTGGACATGTGACAGGAGCCTTGTAGACAGGGCTCATGAGTTAAAGAGTCCCGCCACCGATCTCCCCGTCATGCCTCCTCGTACGTTGCCGCTGACGTCACTGGCACTTTTAAATTCCCATTCATTCTCATGACCCTCAACTAACGAGCACACCCCATCATTCCCACTTGCACATAGTTCCATTTAAGATAAATACGTCCATTTCATACATTCCTCTCTTAAACTGTCGCCGTGTTTCTTAAAATAGATCACAAAGGGCCGTAAAGGCGAATTAAAATGCATCTATGTGTAATAGTGAAAAGGTTGATGCTTCATAAACGGAGGTGACAAGGGAGGAGAGAAGGAGGCGAGAACACTCGCATTTTAACCATGAGCGCCTTCTAAGAGAAACAAAAATTGTATAAAAAATACAGAATTGTTAATCTGTTCTTAGTGCAGTCGACGAAGACCGATCACATATTGATGAGGGAACTTTTAGGAAATTCACCAAATAAAGAAATATAAAAATAAGCTTTTGGAAGCTGGATTGCCGTATTTTCCTATTTTTTATTCTAAGCAATCGACCCTCTGCTTTAGGACACTTACTCAGCCAAATATCGTGAAAGTAATCTTAATTCTTTTTTCGAACTGATCATTGCAATAGGTATTCGTCAAAAGCCGCTTTGTGACATGCGTAGACGTCGCGAACTTTCACTCTTTCTCTCCAAAGTTCAAGTCTCACTTTTAAATTTGAAATGCCAAATAATGAATGAAAATTGCACACTCAGCACATAAAAGTATATGAAAAGTTGCTACACGGCGAAAATGTAGAAGTGCGACCACGTTTCAACTGATAACCATCGAATTTTTTTTAGCATCTGGAACTCACGAGATGAAGAATGGGAGTTATGCGGCTCAATATAAACGCAACACCAAGGTTCACAGAGCCCTACAATTCGAAACGAAGACACATTTTATCTATACGAACCGAAAAAAACCGGAAAAAGCTCACCATCCCGCAGGCAAATCCAAATAAGTGGACCTTCTTTGATAGGCACCTGCTCACCTGGACCGATGCGATAAGGGAGCAATTAAAGGGAGGATTTCGGAGGCGGAATTGGAGATACTTGGGGGAAACGAGAGTAGAAAAAGCGTCTCACCTATGAGGAAGTTGTGTGCGGTGAAGGCGGTAGGTTCCATGGAAGGGAGAAACTAGGCTTGGCCGATAGCAACAGACACTGTGGAGGAGCGAAGCTGTAATGGTGTTAGCCGAGCTGAGGAGGCTGGCGAACAGGCCGAGCTTTGGAGGGGTTAGCTGCACACAGGGGAGGACCGGGAGGGGTAGATGGGGTCTCAATCAATATAGAGGGCTGCGCTGAGGCAGGCTGGGGGCTCACAGCCGGACTCCCTGGTTATGCTCAAAAGCATACTCCCGCCGACGCGACGCGACGCGACACGCGAACGCAGCGCTGGGAAGCTTGAACTTTTACTCTCTGTCTCCTGTTACACCCGTACACCGGAATTGGCATACTCCCGTCTCAGGAAAAACGCCGCATGAGCCTTCAGGCGTTGCCAAATTCCCTCTGGTTAATCACTAATTTTCAAGAATATGTTTGAATATTCCGCGGCCAATTTTTCAGATACTTTTGCGTCTGTAATGGAGAATTTGCACGCAATTTTTTTATTGCTTCATCTGAAAGTGCCTAATGAGCTGAGTTCGCAATATTTTTCATAACTTTTTTCTGACATGGGAAATTGGAGAAAAATTGATTTAAAAGTGAGAAAATGTGCCGCCTTGTGACGTCATCTGGCGGCATTTCTCATTTAAACACATGTATTTTAGAAGATCAGGTTATTTTGTCATATCTCCTCTAATAATTGCTCAATTTATGAATCAAGGGTATCTTCGTGTTCAGTTCACTCAGAGGATTCCACTTAAACAGGAAATTCATCAAATTTCAGACCCTTGCAAATTCTCCATTTGATCTAAGGTGTCTGAAAATCCCAAGGAAAAATATTCATAATTTTCCTCAAAAATGAACATTTTATAGACAGAAATTTGGCAACTCTCGAATGTTCATACGGCGTTTTTCCTTAGGCCGGCAGCATACCCCTCCGCATCACTCACCCCGTCTGCCCTTCCTTGGGCAACCCGCTGTAGCAATTATGAGTACACTTTTCCTCCTTTTAAACGTTCGTCCATTTTCCGTAAAAGTTTCAATTTTCCCCATGCGACCCCCTCCCCCCCCCACCGGCCCCCCGCTTCGAATCGACCTGCAACAGGCGGAAAGTTCAACCGGCCCGGCGTCAGGGGCTACGCTTGTGGAGGGGGTGAGACTCAGAAATTTGACTTTCTGTAAGCAGGGGCGTCATTCTGAGAGGACGGGGGCATGCCAATCTTGCCTTGTTCAGGGAGGACGCCGTATCAAAATTCGAAAGTCGCCAAATTCTTGCCAATAAAACTCTCATTTTTGAGAAATTTTACGCATATTTTTTCTGAAATTTTCAGAAACTGTTAATCGAAGTGCGGACGAAATTCTGAGCGAAACACTGGGGAAAAAAACACATTGGATCTAGAGTCCAGACTTTTGAAAACGTTGACAAGAAAAAATACTCTTGATTCAATCAGATTTTTGCTTGGATCAAAAGGAAATCCGCTCAAATTAAGAGGCTTGGTCCTTGATTTAAGCAAAAATTCGATTGAATCAAGAGTATTTTTTCTTGTCGATGTTTTTAGGAGTCTGGACTCTAGATACAATGTGTTTTTTTTCCAGTGAATCGGAAGAAAACGTATCGTTAAAAAATTCGTTATTTATTAAATGAAATTTGGCAGCGTCTGCAGGCTCATGTGTCGTTCTTCCTCAAGACGGCAGAATTTCCCTCTACCCTGCACTTGGAAGCCAACGATTCTTCAGGTCAATTTCGATCAATTCTAATAAAAAAGAGGTATCGATAAGTGTCGTTTCTGGGGCCAACCTGAATTTCCTCAACTCTGCAACGTTTTGCTCATTGAAGAGCTCTATTTTACGAATGCATCATGATTCGGCTATTTCCGCGGGTCTCTATTCGGGTCGAATGCTAGCCTGAACGTGGGTCTGAAGGCTGACTTTGGCAAAAAAAATACGTGTTTTCCCTCGAGTGCCAAGGAATTCGCATTTTTCGCTAAAATCCGCCTTCAGAACCATCTGCCCTGATAGCGAAGAGACAGTAAGTGTCAAATTTTCGAAATCGAGTTTCCTTCAAAATTCGTCTGACTCTCTTAGATGAAGTCACTGAAATTGCTAAAACAGCGAAATTCATCTAAATTGTATCAAAACGAAACATAATGAGAAAGCCGTAAGTACGCAAAAAATGACGTAGTTTTAGGCAAGACAGCAGTAAGTGACGATATTCCTCCAGAGAGCCAATGAAAACAGTGCTTTCAAGTAAAGTACCGCCCTCTTCTGCGAATCTCTAACCTGAAAATGCGTTTGTTATGTGTGTCCAAAACGCAACCACGAAAGCATGCAGAAGATAGCACTTAGGCTGTCTTGCCTAAAAATAGCCTAGCATGAAAATGAAAAATACCATTTTTATGTAACTGAAATAAAATCAGTAAATTTTAATAAAATAATAATATTAATATAATATAAATATAATTTATATATAAATATAATTAAATTAATAATAAAATTACAGTCACACCAATTCAGAGCCCGCTTGAGTCAGGAACCCTACTGAACCGACAATAATGACTTTGTCCCATTTTTTTCGTTTTGCCGTGTCAAAGTCGGCTTACCTCCGAAACCCTGCTAAGTCAGAATGAACCCTTGGTTCCGAACTGTGGTTTCAAAGCATTCCAACTTAGTGAGTTTTGATGGTGGACAATGGGCCTGTTGCATGCAAGAGATACAGCCGTGCGAATAGACTTTTTAGAGGTTAAATGACACGAAAATTACGATGGTCACATTAAAAAAGTCTGAAATACACTCCTTACTGCGCAATTTGTGTTGTTAGGAACGCGCTTTTTCAAATTTCCCGCGTCTGGGGGCAGTTTTCTAACGGAAACAATTAACGGCAACTCGCGGCTATTTCCGGTCAACTAAAACTGACAACATAACCTAAAAATCGGAGCTCGTGACATCGTGAAATGAAATGTAGAAGGATTGCGTTGGATATTTAAAAGTTGATCGATTTGGTTACCGCATAAAGCGTATATGGACCACTGTAGGAGATCACGTTGGGTTTGTAAACAAACTGAAGGAAAAAATAACAACAACAACAACGACTCGGCATCTTCCGGAAATCACCGAGCCCGCCGTTTGCTCGTTTCCGGTGATTAGAAAACTGCCCCCAGACGCGGGAAATTTGAAAAAGCGCGTTCCTAACAACGCAAATTGCGCAGTAAGGAGTGTATTTCAGACTTTTTTAATGTGACCATCGTAATTTTCGTGTCATTTAACCTCTAAAAAGTCTATTCGCGCGGCTGTATCTCTTGCATGCAACAGGCCCATTCATAGGCGTAGCTAGGTCATTTTGCTAGGGGGGGCCTGGCCCCCCACCACCGGGGGGTCTCGGGGGGTACGGAATACCCCCCAGCTCAGCGGGGGGTCCGGGGTTAATTTCTGCCTAAAAATCAACCAGTTTTATGCATTTTAAGGTTCCAGAAAATTTTAGAAATTTTAACTCTACTTGAGCGCATTTCGAGGCAGTTGTGGCGCTAATTTTCCTTCAATTTCTGCCTAAAAATCACCCAGTCTTATGCATTTTCAGGTTCCGGAAAATTTTTGAAATTTCAACTCTACTTGAGCGCATCTCGAGGCAGTCGTGGCGCTAATTTTCCTTCAATTTCTGCCTAAAATTCACCCAGTTTTATGCATTTTAAGGTTCCGGAAAATTTTTGAAATTTTATACCTCGGCGCTAATCTTCCTTCAATTTCTGCCTAAAAATCACCCAGTTTTATGCATTTAAAGGTTCCAGAAAATTTTAGAAATTTTAACTCTACTTGAGCGCATTTCGAGGCAGTTGTGGCGCTAATTTTCCTTCAATTTCTGCCTAAAAATCACCCAGTCTTATGCATTTTCAGGTTCCGGAAAATTTTTGAAATTTCAACTCTACTTGAGCGCATCTCGAGGCAGTCGTGGCGCTAATTTTCCTTCAATTTCTGCCTAAAATTCACCCAGTTTTATGCATTTTAAGGTTCCGGAAAATTTTTGAAATTTTATACCTCGGCGCTAATCTTCCTTCAATTTCTGCCTAAAAATCACCCAGTTTTATGCATTTAAAGGTTCCAGAAAATTTTAGAAATTTTAACTCTACTTGAGCGCATTTCGAGGCAGTTGTGGCGCTAATTTTCCTTCAATTTCTGCCTAAAAATCACCCAGTCTTATGCATTTTCAGGTTCCGGAAAATTTTTGAAATTTCAACTCTACTTGAGCGCATCTCGAGGCAGTCGTGGCGCTAATTTTCCTTCAATTTCTGCCTAAAATTCACCCAGTTTTATGCATTTTAAGGTTCCGGAAAATTTTTGAAATTTTATACCTCGGCGCTAATCTTCCTTCAATTTCTGCCTAAAAATCACCCAGTTTTATGCATTTAAAGGTTCCAGAAAATTTTAGAAATTTTAACTCTACTTGAGCGCATTTCGAGGCAGTTGTGGCGCTAATTTTCCTTCAATTTCTGCCTAAAAATCACCCAGTCTTATGCATTTTCAGGTTCCGGAAAATTTTTGAAATTTCAACTCTACTTGAGCGCATCTCGAGGCAGTCGTGGCGCTAATTTTCCTTCAATTTCTGCCTAAAATTCACCCAGTTTTATGCATTTTAAGGTTCCGGAAAATTTTTGAAATTTTATACCTCGGCGCTAATCTTCCTTCAATTTCTGCCTAAAAATCACCCAGTTTTATGCATTTAAAGGTTCCAGAAAATTTTAGAAATTTTAACTCTACTTGAGCGCATTTCGAGGCAGTTGTGGCGCTAATTTTCCTTCAATTTCTGCCTAAAAATCACCCAGTCTTATGCATTTTCAGGTTCCGGAAAATTTTTGAAATTTCAACTCTACTTGAGCGCATCTCGAGGCAGTCGTGGCGCTAATCTTCCTTCAATTTCAGCCTAAAAATCACCCAGTTTTATGCATTTAAAGGTTCCAGAAAATTTTAGAAATTTTAACTCTACTTGAGCGCATTTCGAGGCAGTTGTGGCGCTAATTTTCCTTCAATTTCTGCCTAAAAATCACCCAGTCTTATGCATTTTCAGGTTCCGGAAAATTTTTGAAATTTCAACTCTACTTGAGCGCATCTCGAGGCAGTCGTGGCGCTAATTTTCCTTCAATTTCTGCCTAAAATTCACCCAGTTTTATGCATTTTAAGGTTCCGGAAAATTTTTGAAATTTTACCTCGGCGCTAATCTTCCTTCAATTTCTGCCTAAAAATCACCCAGTTTTATGCATTTTAAGGTTCCGGAAAATTTTTGAAATTTTACCTCTACTTGAGCGCATCTCGAGGCATTGTAGATTTGAGTTTGATTTATTATTTAGTTTAATTACTCCTGCTTTTTAATTTTTAATTATTCTGCAAGAACTATCCATTTGCGAAATACAACCCTGGCTTTAGCGCCCTTAAATTCCGGCCTTAACGGTCGAAACTGCAGTAGCGGCACAGGAATACCGAAAACCAAACCGGGACGCTCCTTCAATAATAAGCTTCCATCGCCTTGCTAAGGCGCAGGGATACAACTTTTTGAACTCTCCGGAACGCGTGAGGTATCACGCTTCAATAGAGGGCGTTTTCGAATCTTCAGTATTTTCATGACCAGATTTTCCAAATTTTTTTGCATTATATTGTAGATTTGAGTTCCTTTTATTCTTTAGTTGAATTACTCCTGCTTTTTAATTTTTAAT
Organism: Bemisia tabaci; assembly: GCF_918797505.1. Classification (NCBI taxonomy): domain Eukaryota; kingdom Metazoa; phylum Arthropoda; class Insecta; order Hemiptera; family Aleyrodidae; genus Bemisia; species Bemisia tabaci. The sequence continues at coordinate 7,414,232 of NC_092794.1, forward strand.
TATTCTGCAAAAACTATCCACTTGCGAATACAACCCTCGCTTTAGCGCCATGAAGTACGGCCTTAACGGTCGAAACTGCAGTAGCGGCACTTCTCCACTCCTAACCCCATTTGGCCCTAGTATTTCTCGCTTCCCGGAAGCGAGAAATATTCAAAAGCGTCTTTGAAAATTTCAGGGGTGCTCCTTTCAAAAACTCGCGATGACCGATGCCGATGACCGGTTTAAAGTCGGCTAGTGTCATGGTGTAACAAAAGCGCGCGCACGCCAAATTCGTTCTGACTTCGGAGTTTTCAAAAATATTGTTTCAATTTAAGTTCGTAACAGCCTTTAAAACTAAAAGAAAAAAAAAAATTGAGTTCGCAGGTGATTTCAGTTTTCAATCTCATGTACGCTCTGAGAAAAAGAAGAACCGTTGTCACACAACAAAAGGGAAAACGAAACAGAGTATTTAAAAAAGTGGTCATGAGTGAAGTTGCTGCATCGTGTGCTGGTAAGACTTTTATCGGTTTTATTATTTTCACATTTTAGGTGAAATTTTAAAATATGCGTGATCGTAGGGAGGGGAAGGTGGGCAGTCATTCCTTTGTATTTTTCAAAATTTACTTGTGTTTAAATGGAAGCAACGCGACCATTGAATTGGTGCGAAGCGTGAATTTTTAAAAGTCAGATTGAGTGACAGAGGGTTACGAAAAAGTTTAAAAACAATTCCAGGCAAAAAGCCGACATAGATAGAATAACATCTTTATATTCTGCACAGGAAAAAAGAGAAGAAAATATCAGTACGAAAAGATTTTCATGTTAACTTAGCCATAAACAAACTCATTATCGATGGTGAAAGTGCAGAAGTGCGTATCTCGGGAAACACGATTTTTCAGGAGAGTAAAAAAACTGTCTACATTCCTCCTTATTGTCAGTAGAAGGGTAATAATTCTTGAGGATAGCAAGAATAAGATGCTTTTTCAGACTTTATCGATATTTTGAATAACTTCTCGCGCTGTTAGAAAATACGGCCGAAATGCCGAGATTCGCGTTTTCGGCACTAAGAATTGGGACTTTATCACGAGATACGCATTTCTGCAATTAGTGTTTTAAACCTATTGTTGGCGGATTTTGATCATTTAAAAACCGAAAAAAGGGTTTCATGCTTACAATTCTTTATCAGAAGCTTTAGTTTGACCTCATACGGCCGGATCAAGCATTGTATGATTGGAAACTGACATTAGATTACGAGATACGCATAATCTGCAATTAGCGTTTTGAAGCTACTCTTGATCATTAAGATCAAAAATAGAATTTATTCAACCTTAAAACTTATTTGGAAGCTTTAGTCGATCCAATACACTATGTATAAAGCATTGTTTGATTGGATTGACTCCAATAAAACTGACCGCTGTGATGAACCATCAGTTCAATCAGTTCATGATTGCATTGGCCCAGAGAGTAAAAATGGACATGAACGCCGCGCGCTGCTAGTAGGTAGTAGATACCTATGAGGAAATGATACTGGAGGGCCCTCGAGTGATAAAACGCCTTCAATTACAAGCGTATGCAACATTAATGACAGGTAACAGTACCTAATCCCCCCCTTCCCTCGTCTATCGGCCTATCACCAGCATTCACTGATATTATGCATGCTGGACTGCCTGATTATCCACATTTATCCTCATCAACTTTTCTTTTAGATATAGATAGATAAATGAAAACCATTGAAAACAAACACAGTACAGCTGATCAGCTGATGTGCGGTGTTGGCGGGAAACGCTGCTGAGGAGCGCGCGTTGCGATTGGTTGTGCGTAAGGTGCGCCGAAAAATGAACAGGCCTGCACGGAGATACGCATTCCTGCACTTAAGCCCGAGATACGCGAAAAAAGTTCTACGGTTTTAGGTGACTTCCCGATTTTTTTCGATTATACCTAATCTCTTGCTGGCTGATAGACGACATCTTCAACTACACGTTTATGCAGCTAACTCAAAACTGTCAAAAATCGAGTTACGCACTTCTGCACTTTTACCATCGTTATGATAGTTTAAGTGCAAGTTCCGCTATTATATGAAATTTTCCATTCCAGATGCTCCCGCACGAGTAAAAACTGTCAACGAAACGTACGGTGATTACATAGTTGCACAGCTTAACGAAATGCCAACTGATGTTCAAAAACGGAAACGGACAGCAATCCAAGCTATCTTAGATGATTCAGTAAGTATTTTCAGACGGATATCCGTCGGATATGAGTCTTTTTGTAACAACAACCCTATTAAAAAAGAAGAAAAAATATTTTGTTGGGGAGGGGGGTGAAGAACCCCACACACCCGCATCTGAGGGCGATTTATTCCCGTTCTGCACATCATGTGGTATCACATTGTCCGCGGCACCTTTAACAAGGCGTCCCGGAAAACATACCGCGATTTCACTTTGCGGGTAAAGGCAGCTTGTAGCATAGGTAGGTATGAAGTGTGCAAAGAGTCACCTCTGAGTTTTTTTTTAAAAAATCAAGATAAAGCAATTTGTTTTTTTTTTTTGTTTCAGGATCTGGAGGAGAAAAAACAAAAGGTTTCAAAGGAGGTAACTCTCTCAAACGAATCTCCATCCATCATTCCATCATCACAAGTATAAGTTATCTATTTTAATTTTATTGTACCCTTGTTCATTGCGAACAACTTTCATTTTCATTAATTTTTATGCGCAAATAGAATATTTTATTCCAAAAATTTGCTGCTCTACTTCATTTTGATACGCGCCTCCACTCCTCTTAAAAATGTAAACATTTTTAAAAACATGGACACTATGTATCACAGGGATTCTACATTTTTCATTCCATATTGGAATTACCAGATCAGAGGTTTTCCACGCACTGCTATTGACATTCATGTGCAAACACTTCACATGGTAGAAAAACACTTGGAGCACTTCCCGAATTTAGGGTAATTTTCTTTCATCAAATTTTTCTTCAACTTTTCCAATTAAATTTACACTAATCGCATTTGATCGCGTAAAGGGCTTACTATTCGACAACATCGCACATATCTTTTTAATTAGTCAAATACCAGTGGTTTCCGGTACCTCCGGTGGGTGAGAATTTTCTGTTTTGATGATCAACAGGTATGTTGACAATAGCAGTCCTTATTTCCCGGAGATTTTCAGGGCTGTTCTGTAGTTACGGCAAATTTTCCCCACTTACGCTCCTAATCGTACAAACTACTTATATGTATTTGTCACTCTTTTCATCACTTCCTTGTATGGCTCTTATTTCCTCATCTACATTGAAAAAGTATAATGCATTTTCATTATGGATTGAAAATATGGATGCTTTTCCACCGGATATCCCCCTCCCACCCCACCGTCCGTTCCTCTACGCCGCCGGTGTAATGCGGCGAGGCGCAACCCTGCCCCGCGCGAATAAAATACAAGTCCCGAAAAATAAACTTTAAAAAGATATATTTGCGAGAACAGGGATCACTACAATCAAAACATACGATGTAAACAAAGCACAGAAGGCTTGAACTCTCGATGAAAATGAAGAATGAATGACGCTGCGGTCAAAGCTGAAAGTGTATATATGGGGCTTCATTATCAATAGAGGAATAATGACGTAAGATAAAGTGACGCATGTAATTCCTCCCTTCCTAGTGAAAACTCAAAGGGGTAACATTCTATTTGTGAATGGGACTAACTGAGTTTTAAAGGTAGTAATTTGAAAAAAAAAAATCAACACTACGCCTAGGGATTAAATACATAATAAACGGAATAATTGGTAATGGCATATATCGACGGTGAAACTACCAAACCACGTATCTCGGTTTGCGGCGTCGCAAACTTCCTGTCATACTTTATTTTTTAAAGAGGAAAACTTCTCAATGTGATTCTTGAAAACTTCTGTAATTTTTCCTCTCAGTGCGAAGAAAATGCTGTGAAAATTTCAAGTAATAATATTGAATCGTTCTTCTTAAAAAAAATAAAATGAGAGCGGAGATTTTAAACACCGCAAACGAGATACGTGGTCTGGTAGTTTCACCGTCGATATGCAGAATAACTATTGAATATTAAATCTGTCAAGCTGAGATTTGCAAGAGCAAGATGTACAAAGTTCGTTTCAAGTGGCTGTAAATGCATGGTATTCAGGCAGGTTTCATTGGCGTCCAAGAGTTGTTGAGTTGATGAATATTCCAGTGGAGAACGGTGCATCTGTGAACACTTGAGATTAGATTAAATTCCGAGATTTGGTGTGATTCATTATCGGAGCTGAGAAAATATCGTCGTTCAGGAAATGTGCGGTTACATAGTCTGACTTTACAATCGTAGGGAGAGATAATAAAGAAAAAGTAATCATACAAGATGCCATTAATGATAGGAATTGAAATAACATAGAGTAATGTTAATCTTGTTTTTTAACTGTGCAACTGCTTTTTCGAAATTCAGAAGGTTCAAATATGGATGGGTGCATTTTATGATTAGTACAGAATAAAAGAGAAGTTTCTAAGTCGCAGTAACAATCTGATATAAGCACTATCAACTTAATACTTCATGGCGCTAAAGCGAGGGTTGTATTCGCAAGTGGATAGTTTTTGCAGAATAATTAAAAATTAAAAAGCAGGAGTAATTCAACTAAAGAATAAAAGGAACTCAAATCTACAATATAATGCAAAAAAATTTGGAAAATCTGGTCATGAAAATACTGAAGATTCGAAAACGCCTTCTATTGAAGCGTGATACCTCACGCGTTCCGGAGAGTTCAAAAAGTTGTATCCCTGCGCCTTAGCAAGGCGATGGAAGCTTATTATTGAAGGAGCGTCCCGGTTTGGTTTTCGGTATTCCTGTGCCGCTACTGCAGTTTCGACCGCTAAGGCCGGAATTTTCTTAAACAGCGTATCTTTGTTTGCGATATGTTACGAATTCTCCTGGCATACTTTATTTTTCAAATAAAGCACAACTCAGTGTTGATTCTTAAAAATTTTCGTGATTTTTCTTCTCTGTATGAGGCAAATTCTGAAAAACAAGGAATGGTACTGATTTGATCTCCTTCAAAGAAATAAAATAGGAGCGAAAATTTTCCAACGTCGCAAACGAGATACGTGGGTCGAATTTCACCGTCCGTCGGAAAAATGCGCATCGTGGCAATGCTGTTCGGCGGCACGGGATACATGTATTTGGAATTAACTCCAAGATACATGTTTTGAGTTTACGTTTTTAGATGACTTTCGGGATTTTTTTCTACTAGAATATTTTGCAAGCTGATAGAAAACATCTACTGCACCTCATTTCTGAAGCTAACTATTATCAAGATACGCGATTGCGGTCTTTTGTGCGCCGTCGTGTGTGTTCAATCGCTGGAAGCATATCGTTTTAGAAACTTTGAGGTGATATCTACTCTGAAGTCCATCAAATGAAATGTCTATCATTATTAATTCGTAAGATAAGAACGTAAATAGAATCGCTGCTATGCCGACTGAAGACAACGAAAGGGAAATTACTGTGGATTTTTACTTTCTCGTCTCCGCAATGTTGCGTTTCATTTTTCGTAAGCAAAGGGACGGAAAATAATTACTTAACTGTGCTCACGTCCATGCACTTTTAACTTTCCAAGATAAGCTGTCCTGATAAGCTGCTAAATTAGCTGAGAAGCACATCCATTTTTAAGTATCAACTTCCTTCATTATTAGCCCAATTCTTTTATTTTTTATAATTATGCGCCCTGGGTTATTCCTCCTTTTTCACCGAAAAATGTTGTCATTATAATTTAATGTTTGTGAAATGTCCACATTTCACAAACCTTTCTCTCGTAAATCTCTAAATTTTCATTTATTAAGTCATTTTGAAGCACAGTAATGATGACGCACAAGGGATACTGGGCGCGTTAAATTGAATTTCCCGCGGTTATTTTAAACGCCCGCCAATTCCAGCTGCCAAATCCGTGGACCAATCAAATCTTAGCTGTTAGTTCCTCTTTTATCCGATCCGAGGCGATAGGGCGCTAGGGTTGCGTGTTGTTGTCAACCGCTGACAACCATTGATAAGCTGATAAGTATAAGTATTAATTTGTAACTTTTATTGTTGATTTTTCGGTGCAAGTGGTATTTAGACTTTCCGCGACCTCCCATAAAAATTTCTCTTTATTTTAATTTGTACCATCAATCTGAGTTCCTTTTGCATTGACAAGTTCGGGCAGTTTGTTCCCTAAGAGGGTTTGTTTACATCGTGAGCTAACACGTGTTCTCGACGGTGCTTTGATCGAATTTTGATACAAGATGTTCTACGTTATTGGTCTCGGACTCGGCGATGCAAAAGACATCAGCGTCAAAGGATTAGAAATCGTCAAGCGAGCTGACAAAGTGTATCTTGAAGCATACACTTCAATTTTGTCAGTCGGTCAACAAGCCTTGGTAATACCTAGTCACGACACTTACCTGTTGTCAGAGTTCTTTATTGGTACTTGAGTAGAATCAATATTAATTTGTCTAATGACTCAAAATTCATCTAGGAGTTTAGGAAAGTTGAATCAATTTTTCAAATCTTCCATAAATGTAGGCACACTGTTCAAGCAAAGGATCAAGATCATAAAGAGAGTATCAAGCCCAACGGGGTATATTTCTACTCTCAGCAAACGAACTCAGGTTTAATGGGATTTATGGCCGTTGGGTCATGTTGGCGTGTTCACAGTCATACCTCAGACTGTATCACTCCCTGTTAATGCTTGTCCTTCAAGCAGATTTTCAATCATTCTCAACCACCATCCTGCAATCTCTCTGCTTTCATACTGAAAAGACTACGAATATACAAGTGATAAACATTCTTTTCAATTGGGTTTAGGAGTGATTTACCTCTTGCTATCCTTTAAATTCTTTCAGTTTTCTCCTAAGTGATTTTTTTTGGAAATGTATCGTCTTTCCACAAGTTCATAGTGACTAAACTCTACACCTTCCGGCCAAAGTATCACAAGCGCCACGCAACATTTCAAAATTTCCGCCGCCATTTTATATTTTTATTTTTACATAGACATTGTTGCTTGAATCTGTTAGAAAATTTTGCTGAATTTCATCGGAAGCACAGAAGTACAGTGAAATTTTTGGACATCTTCGGTGAACAATAAATTCTCTGTAAAAAAAATAAAATGGCGCCGGAAATTTTTAAACGTTGTATGGCGCTTCTCATACTTTGGCCGGAAGGTGACCAACTGAGGAATGACATTTCTTGATTCGCTCCATTGCAGTCCTCTAGCCATACTTAGTTTTTTAATAAAAAAAAAAAAACATTCTGTAATTTCTCGATAATTATCATGATTTTCTCCACTCTGTTGAAACAAAAGATTTTCTCTAAAAGTTTGGAACAATAACGTTGGATAACTTTCTGCTGACGATCTGAATTAACGGCAAAAATTCTGAACTTCCATCAAGGTGCTATGCTGTCTTTGCATGTAGCTTCAATTAACTTTTTTTAAAATCGTTTTGCATTTTATGCTTTTTAGTTTTGAATTATCATCATTTCCATGTGTATCTTTTTTCTTTTAGGAGTCATTTTACGGTCGAGAACTTGTTATCGCAGACCGAGACTTTATTGAGCAACAAACAGATGTCTTATTTGATGGTGCAAACGAGAAAGAAATAGCTTTGTTGGTTGTCGGAGATCCCTTTGGAGCCACTACTCACACTGATTTGGTCTTGAGGGCCAAGAATTTGGGCATTCCATACAAAGTCATTCATAATGCGTCTATCTTAAATGCCATTGGATGTTGTGGACTTCAGGTGAAAAATTATTACTAATTCTAGACTGTTTTAGTCTGCTAACGCAAAATGCTGGGTTAGAGTGACTCCTAAGTGAGCGACTCTGTTTGTCCTTATAGGGTTAATTTGCTTTGGCAATTGTTTGAATGAGCCAATCTACCAGTGTCTCAATCTTTTAACAGTTCCACTAGCCAAGTCTCTGACGCCCCCTAACCTACCATTCTTCATAGCAAGAACTGTAATAAGATTGCAATAGCCATCGGATTTATAAATGTTGGTTAAAAATACTTGAAAATCAATCATGTGCATTTCAAACCTAATTTTTTAACCAAAAGCTTTATGATTAGTGTTAGGTTGGTCCTGTAAAGTCAAACCTAGGTAATGGAGCAATAAACCTAATCTTGGTCTTGGCTAAGAGATCAAGTAAATATCTACCAATTGAGACCAATATCATTTCATTTGACAAAAATTAAGGAAACTTATGAGAATTTTTTCATAAAAAAAGTTTGGACCTCTATGATTTTTGGTTAATATTTTCTTGTCAAAATGTATCCCTGATAAGACCACCCATTCATGATTAAATGAAAAAATGCATCAGGTTTAATATAGCTCAGTTTGAACAACAACTGGAAAATTAATATGCGCAAAAAAAAATAGGAACCTATTGCGAGCATTGTCAATTTAGTAAGAGAAAAATAATAATTAAAAACTGAAGGGGGTCCAATTTTTTATTGAAATTGCCTTTAGTTCGTTCATTTTTTTCAAATCTATTGGTCATCGTTGAAATCAACAGATATTTATTTGATCTTTTGATTGAGATCCAGATTAGGTCAGTAGATTTTTCAGTTCTGAAGTTACAGGACCAAACCTGGTACTCTTTAGACAGCCTATGTAAGAGAACTTCATATTGTACGATAATTTAATCAATATTGAAAAGTAACCTGACTAGAACTAGGTCAAATTAATAAAATATTAAAGCCGTTAGTCAGAAATTTTTCCCTCACTGACGCATTTTGGCCTACACTGGCCATCATTCAGGACGCGACTTCGCGTATCAAAACGCGTTTGTCTTTAATGGATAAATTTCTGACCAGTGAGTGGCTTTAATATTTTATGAATTTGATTCATATGGTTTGTTTGCTGTTGACTGAGCTACCTATAGCAGTTTGGTCTTCTCAATTGGAAAAATTATATAATGAGAGCAAAAAAAACAGCACAAGCCCAGTAATATCATGCTGACAGTCAGACATTGCCTAACTATTGCATTCAAATTCTAAGGTAATACAAAAACTATCTAAGACGTTCTCGCATTTTATGTCCAGTGATACAAATAAAGACACATTTTTTTCAGCTTTACAAATTTGGAGAAACAGTTTCAATTCCTTACTGGACCCAAGGCTGGGAGCCTGATAGTTTCTTCGAGAAGATTTTATCCAACAAAAGCAGAGGGCTACACACTCTATGTTTATTAGGTGAGTCTCGAAATATTTCATTCTCTATCTATCTATTTGCTTATTAAGTTTTGATTACTTATATTTAATGTCACGATGGAATTGAAGCTTCCAAGTTTGCCTGCAGCAAGAGCCCTTTTCCTCACCTCAGTTACTTACCCATTGAATTTTGTATCAAACCAAATTTGTAAGAAATGATAAGCTGCAGGAGGCTGGTCAGCTCTGTATGTAATTATATTTTTAGCGTTTTCTGTACGATCAGGAAGTTCTGGGTTTGATTCCTTGTCCGGTAAAATGGGCCTGACCAAATTGGCTAGAAAGCATTACTTTCTAGCCAATTGGTTTTGAGCACAGGCTTGGAAAACTGCTGTTGTGTTGAATTAAGACCAATCAGGTATGCAGAAACTTTTTGACTCTGCAACCAGCCTGATCATGTGCTAGCCGCATGAAATGGGGAGCCCCCATGAAAATGGGACAAAACAGGGGGACCCTTTGCAAAATACGGCGTTTTAGCATTGAAGCGTTCGATTGTTGGGTAAAAGGTTTTTTGTTTTTCCCTAGTCTTTAGATGGAAGCGATCATGAATATAAAGGCTAAGGTGGATTGAATTTGGGAGAATGCTTGGCACTGTCAGCACATCTAAGACAAATCAGCCATTTTTCTAAAAGAGCATGACATTCTTAGTGAAAGAATGCATTACAAACTGAATGACTTCAAAGATTCACCGTTTGACTTTTTCAGATATTCAAGTCAAAGAGCCAACTTTAGAATCTCTTACCAAAAAGGTGAAGCAATATTTACCGCCTCGCTTTATGAGCACTTCTGAAGCTGCAAAGCAGATTCTACAAATCATTGATAAGAAGGAAGCATCGGCAGAACCAAATTTAGGTACACATTTTTATTATTTATTCATCTCTTCTCAATGCTGGCTGTCAAAAACTCAAAAAGATGGTTTTCTATGGTTTCTTTCAGCAAGGTTCCATCTTTGATAAAGCTGTTGCTGAAGTATCCGGTGCACAAGTAATCCATGAATTTCAGATGGGGAAAACTAAAATGTAATACTGCGGTAGATGAATTCAAATTTTCAAACGTTAATATTGATTCGAGAAACTTATTATGATAGATTTTATTATTTTATACTAGTCTGTGCACTAGATTTGTTGTAATGCATTTTGTGATACCCATAACTGACCCATCAAATTTATTCATTACCTTGCAGCGTTATTTAATTTCTGAGCTTACTTTAATTAAGAGCTGAGTTCACAGTATTTTTTATAATTTTTTTCTGTTATGGGAAATATATAAACAAATAGATTTAAAAGTGAGAAAATGCACTGCCTAATGACGTCATCTGGCAGCATTTCCCATTTACACACTTGTATTTTAGCAGATTAGACCATTTTTTCATATCTTCTCCAATAATTGTTCAATTCATTAATCAAGGGTATCCTCGTGTTGAGTTCACTCAGTAGTTTCCACTTAAACACGAAATCCATCAAATTTCAGACACCTGCAAATTTTCTATCGTCCAGAAATTTTACCAAAATGTGACAGGGCAATCAGAGAAATGTCAGGGAATTTCTTTTTCTAAATTCTGTGGTAACCCTGAATGGTTTCTTCCACTTCAGGCAGATTTATCAATTAGCTTCCTGTTTTTTGTATTCCAGAAAAAAGTGTCATTTGCATCGGGGTCGCTAGAGTTGGTTCTGAGTGTCAACAAATACAGGCATGCCCTTTATCGGAGATGGCAAATATCGATCTGGGCCCACCTTTGCATTCGCTCGTCATTGCGGGAGATCTACATCCCCTGGAAACAGAATTCTTGGAGCAATTTCAAACGATTCCATCTTCATGATACATATACCGTACATGTATTCTTTGTAAGCCTTCGTATCATCCCATACTTGGAGAGAAAATAGGAGGTGGTTGCATTTTGAGAATCTTGGATTCTGTCAATGATGTAGGTCGTGTCAAATTGTTTGTATGATTTTCTTGGAAATGGTGTCGTTTATGGAAAAAATTCATTCTTTAGTAAGTGTTTAAAATTATATTTTACAGTTGACGTAAGCAAAAATAACGGACATTATGGTCTGTTTTTCATACCTCAAACGAATTTTGCTGGAATGTTGTCGCCATTTTGTCCCCACTTACATCATGGGGTAAACAATCTTTAAGATGCACCACCTGATTTTTTCCCTCTCTAGTTTTATTCTGATTTTTTTGTAAGCTCTCTTTCAAAATTAATGTTATGGTAAATTAAATTTTATTACTTTTGGTTCAGTTAAGTTTAATGGAATTAAATATCTTTTGATAATTTATAACTTATTTTTTTTTCTTGACGCACCTTCTATTATTAGAGACTGTGGTTCTATAGTACTCTGCAGAGCGATTCGATTATTGATCAATTGATTGACAATATCTGGTTATTAGGAAATTGTTGTTCAAAATCCTGGAACGTCACATCACTTTGAAATACATTAAGTATTTATGTATAGACTTTGGCTAAGAAACACTTAGAAGTAATTGTGAAGGTACATTCTAGGTGAAAATTGCAAATCGTTTTGTTTTTTGATGTGCAATTTTCACTCAGGAGATACTTTCGAGGTTATTTCAAAATTTTCCGAGGACAAATCTTGTGAAGAAATACCTGATAAACTACAGCTACAGTATGATGTGATGTGGGAGATTTTTTAAATCATCAATTCATTGATCAACTAGTAAATCGCTCTTGATGATCCATTGTAATCTGGCAGCTAGGCTTCATGGTAAATAATATCTCCTTCACTAATGAAATTTGTTCATAGAGGGAATTTCTGAACAATTAAATGACAAATTAAGCTTTTGGTACATGTTCTATGTTATCATGAAAAATGCAAATGTACAAAAAATATCAAAACAGAACTTTGAAATTAAGATATAACGTTACAAAGAAATTCAGGGGCTGAAATCCAATTTCAATCCAAATGCATTCCAGCTAATGTTTAGCTCACTCAGCTCCTAAGAATAAGAAAAGAATCTCAGTGAAAAGTATTCAGGTCCATGACGTATGCTTAAGGAATATTAGCTAGATGGTCTTTAACAGTGGCTGGGTCAAGTCGCCTGAAGCCAGATGCATCGCAGATTCCTACTTCAATTGTATCTTCTGTCATTTGCCCTTCAAATCCTTCTTTTAAGGTGAGAATAGCTGTGTGGACGGCATCATCTAACTCTAAATCATTGCTATACCTGGTAAAAAAAACAAAAAAAATTAATTTAAAAGGAATCAGGATAAAGAAAATTACACGACAATAGAAGTCTTCAAAGTTGTTAATATTTTTTGTTTTTACACAGCACATAAGTCAATCAAATTAATCAAGGTACATCCCGGCATGTGATGCACAGTGCAATTGATACACAGCATTTTCTGTACCGCTTAATCGTCACTCTCTGGCCAAAGTATCACAAGTGTCATGCCACGTTTAAAAATTTCCGCTACCATTTTATTTTTTTACAGAGAAATTATTGGTTGAATCTGTCTGAAAATTTCACCGAATTTTGTCGGCACCACAGAGAAAATTCAGCAAAATTTTCGGAGAGCTTTGTTGAATAATTTCTCTGTAAAACAACAATAAAATGGCGGCGGAAGTTTTCAAACGTCACATGGCACTTGAGATACTTTGGCCAGAAGGTGATGATATGTAAGTAATAAAAATTTACGAGGCAGATGTTTTGACCGATTTTGTTATGATAGCAAAAGTGATAAAACAAGGGGGATACTTAAGGGTAAAACAATATATTGAGGAGTTCTTTGGGACTGCTACAAATAGTGTAATTAAAAGTTTCAAGAAAAACATAATTGAACGGTTTGAACGCTTGTATCTTAGAGCATTTTCAATGTTATCTCATAATTTAAAAGTCCATAAACAATCCATGTGTTCAGAAAAAAGAAAAAGAAAAAAAAAGGTAAAAAACTGCAGGTACAGTGAAACCTCCATTATCCGTCTATCGCTTATCCGGCACAACATTTTCCAAAGTTTTCCTAGTTTTTTTCATGCAATTTGTACATGGTATTATATGTTTTAATGAATTTTTGATTATACAGCGTTTCTGGTATCTGGCTAGCTTCCGCCACAATTCATGGTATTGCTGTATTTTGCTACAGAGTTACAATTTCGTTTTTCCTTTTATCGAATGATGAAGCTTTTAGCGTTAAAGCCAAGGTACCTGATCTATTGGTACATGATTTTTTTAGTTAAATGCAACCTAAGTATCCTGAGGTAGTATATTTTTGATGGTTAGAAAGGATCTCTGTACGCTTTTCTAGGTTAAGTATTACATTTGCTGCGTAAAAAGTGGTTAAACCAGGTTGATATCCTCAATAAAACCCCCAATTTAAAGAGCATTTTTGTTGGTGAATGGATTTCTCTTAGAAAGAACAAATATTTGTAGACTTACCTTTTTTCTAAAAATGTTTTCCCGTTGATATGATTTTTGCCCATAGCAGTTGCTTTCCAGGCAAAGTATGCGCCAGATGGATCACACTGGAATAGATATGGTTTGCCTTTATCCCAGCCACATATCAGTAAAGAGACACCAAATGGTCGTACACCTCTTTAAATAAAAAAAATTAAACAAAATTAAACTCAGCAGAATTGGAGCAAATCAGGTAGAGCATTCTTTTTATTCTGCAGGTGAATCATGAACTTTTTTTTCTGCATATTTTTCTCGTAATTCAAATCCTCGTAATCTTAAACAAACCAAACCAGATGTGAACAAAATAAACATAAAATGGGTTCGAGTTATCCTTCATTTTCATATGATCTCTTTTGTTTTTCGGTTTTTTTCTTTTTTTTTTCTTTTCCCCCGATACAGTTGGAAATAAAAGTAATAAGATAGGTACAAAAAATGTTTTTAATCCAACAAACCTATGAAACAGGAAAGTGTCTCATTCCCCACAGGATTTCAATGATTTCTTCATTTTTGAATTACCTGATTTTTTTTTTTTTTTTTTTTGCTTTCCCTTACTCCAAAATGTTTGCCTCCTCTTTCCCTGACCTTTGATCAAAACTTCCACTTACCTCTTCTCTTGGAATTAGACTAACTTTTAATACCTGAGGATAAATCTTTACTTCTGGAGATTCAAATTAAGTAAAAAGGCACTTGGAAGTTGTTTGCGCACTCTTGAAGGGCGCCAGCTGAAATTGCTGAGCCAATAGGCCACTCGCTGAATTCCCTGACTTTTCCAGGTTGCCCTGAACTTCCTACTTTTTTAGGTTGCAGTAAATGCCCAGATCTTCCAGATTTTGCAGTCTGCAAGAAACCCTGCCATCGCTTCTTCAAAGATTTTAGAAATATTAATGAGCAAAAATTGTACATTCTTGTTTTTTGTACTGTTTTTCAAAAGGATTGGACTGGCTAGACTGGCCTAGAAAAACCAGGACCAGGCACCAATAGACAACCATCAGCTCATCCCTCTTCTAAGGTATTCATTTGTCTGTGAAAAATATAGCTCTTTTGTTCTGACGGCTTTGAATTGATGTAACAATGGAAGCTTTGGATAAAAGTAATTGTCTTACCCTGATTGTGTATATTCTTGCATTAGCATTGCAACTTTTTGAACTAACTGAGCAGTGGGAATTTCTTGCTGATAAACAAGATAATACTGTTGTGCCATTTTCCGCGCTCGTTTAACAAGTAGCCTGTAGTCAGGTCCCATTCCTAGGGAGAGGAAAAATACATATTAAAAGACGAATTTCTTTTTACACTCATGTATTGTGAACTAATAGAAGAGAGACTGAGGATCATTCTATAATTTGAGATTTTGATAGGATTACTTGTTTTTGATGCCAAAAAATTTCTCTTGTGAAGGAGATACTTCCAGAGGTGCATGATGACCGGTTCATGATAAGTAATCATGAACCCATGTTGACTTAGCCTTCTTAAATTATTTCATAGAAATACTTTTCAAAGCATCCAAGAAACTCAAAAATTCAATAACTTTGGCCACTGCTGCAAAGCACAGAGTGAATTTTAAACTTTCCCATGTGCTCATTGTAGTTTTAGAGCGATTTTCCATGAGGTACACCTCATCTTTAAGTTCGGCCTGATAGTTACGACATTCCCACTACATGAGGAATGGGTCATCAAATCTCAGTATGTGACCTGCCAAGTTTCAATACTACATGATAGGTATGGTTTGATCACCCAGCTTAGCTTCTTATATTTGAAACCAAAGTAAAATGTAAAAAAAAATAAAGGGATCACAGAACCACTCTAGCTGGTATGCTATCGGATGCATCTACTTTTTTTCTTTCTGCATTTCATATTTTTTGCTTCCTGTGACTCATTTCTATCAATTAAAATGTATGATTACGATTGCATGAGGTTTTATTAGTAGTAGTAGCAAACAGAGATTAAGGTTGTAAAAAAGGAAAGAGAGAAAGAAAGAAAATGGCTTGATCTCCAAGATGTATCTTTCTGAATCTCTGACACAAAGATTGAATTGAAAAGTCATTCACTCTACACTTGGTAATAAAAATATGAACATTTACTTAAAAGTCTCCGAATGTAAAATTCCTTCCATTGAAAGCGATATCCAATGATAGCAGAGTGGTCACTACATTTTGTTTTTCTAGTACACTGACGCCAAAAGCAAAAATGAGTCTTGAGATGAAAATCACTGATCTCCTTTTGTGCGCGTCCCTCAAAATAAAAGATAGTATTAAGCTATGCTCAAGACATTTTTAAAGAATACTTGATGATACATACCACTGTATACCATGCCTATGTGCTCTGTGATGGGTTCTATCTTGTGAATCATGTGCTCTTCGTACAGAATTGTTTTTTGCTTATTCTCAGTTGCAATTACAACTCCATTGACAGCTGAAAAATATATTTAAATTGATAAATAATGATCAGCTTTAGAACGAGTCTTTATTTCTTAATCGAATACATTGACTAAGATATTTCTTTTAAGAGGGTACTTTGATCTTGGTTTTCCCTTGTCTAATAATTAATATGAACTTGACAAAAAGGCCTTAAAGTGGAAATTCAAATCGATCAATTATAGTGAAAAAATCAATGGACAGTTTAAAATATCACATTCCCCTTTTTCAAACCTGAATGCTTTCTGATATCCTTGAACCATTTCCTCAAATTTCAAGCTGTAATTCACATGATTAATAATGCTATGAGTGCTAGCAATGAACTTTTCACCTAAAAATTGCTCAATGAGGTCAATAAGGGAACGTTGGAGAGCTACAGGAGTGATCTTTTACGCTTGTATTTAACCCGCATTTGGTTTGCTTCTTTAGTTGGCTCACACAAGGACTAAGCTCACCTAAATGAGGAATGTTTCAATTACTTATGTAAAGTATTGTTTGGATACCAATAACACATTAGTGTCCGTAATTGCACAATCATTGGGCACATGGATGTGACAAATGAACGAAGGGGGGCAAAGTTAATATTTAGCACATCTGATTGAAATGCAACTGTTATTTAAAATACCAAAAAGGCAGTTATCTGGGAGGAACCTCACCTTTCAAACCAACTGATGGAGCTCCAGCTGCAACAGCCGCCAACGCATATTCAATCTGCACAAGTTTTCCGGATGGACTGAAATCAAAGAGTAAGTAAAGTGGCATTAGGACTTGAAAATTGCAAGGAAACTAAAATTTGGCCTTCTGAGAGGAAAATGAACCTTGGTACAGAAGAACTCAAATGGGAATAATTTCAAAAGATTACACTTGCGCATTTCTGGTTGAAAAAAGAAATGAAATCAGGGGAATCTGCGACGTTGCGTGTTGGCCTGCGTTTGTCTGGTTCCGCCATAGGTGTTCTGCATATATGTTCATAGCGCTGCTTACCTTGGTTCCTGTTAATTATTTTCTTCATGGTGAAAGTATTTAACTCTTGTGAATGCATGGTATTTCAGAGTGTTATTTATAAAAATGAAAGAAAGCTGAATTTGGGTTGGGGCAATCGAAAAATGTCTAGTCACTGCTGAAGTTGGATATGATGAAAACAAATGTTGCAAACACATACCTAAAAGTTGTGAGAGAAAAGCTGTATCTCTCAGTAGCCATAATTGTAGCAGCTTAAATGAACAGTGCGAATAACACCAGAAATTTCGGTCTGAACAAAAGCCGCAATAAAAGGAAACTACACGTTCGGTTTGGGAATCGGAGCATAAGTTTGAGGTTAGTTTACATGATATGGCCAAAAAAACCAAACAAAGATGGATAGGAGGAGGGTAGAGGGAGGGGCAGAGCGGCAGAATGGGGCAAGAGAGGTAGGCAGACAGAGGGATACAAAAATTGAGCCTTGCCCTCGGGCCTTTTAGCCTTTGATTACATATCCATCTTCTTTTGTACTCATTTAATTTCCCACCCAAATTTGAGGAAGATTTTGGAGATATCAGCAGATTCCTACAGAGTAAAACAAGAACGTCTCGTCCGAAAAAAGGGTGAAATAGAGTGGATTGATTTTGGATCCAAAAGATGTCAATGTTTTCTGTAATCTTTGAGTATAACTTCCAGTAATTTTAAGAATTTTCTTAAAGAATGCAAGTGCACCTGACATTGAGAGAATCATAATTTCATGGCTTGAGGTAATTCTTAAATTCTTAAACCTGAATATTTTTCACTAAAATAACTTTCGGAACTGTATGTTTGGAACCTCAACATGCAGTCAAACTGAGTAATCTTTGAGCAAAACGTACCTCCGGTGTTTGCTGTGATTCGTGTTCTGGCTTCTCGTCGGAACGTCAATTCCGCAATTTTGATACAGGAATTTCTTCCAGTGATCACGAACAATTCCAATTGTTTTTCGGCGAAAACTTGCCGTTAGTGAATATTCTTCCCTTAAAAATCTTGCTGCAAGGTAAATTTTAAGAATTCGCGAGTTTACTGTCCCATTTATACCCATTTTTTCTGTGTGTTGATGCTTTTCAGAACGTGCATTTGTAGTGATACATTCCTCGTTCAGCAGTGGATAAACAACAATTTACTAGTGGCCTAATTTTAATAGTCCAGATAAAATGAGTTGACCCAAGGTGTTTCTCTGAAAATCCCCGCATTTTTCCGACCTATTTTTCACTGACGTCAATTTTTAAGCCAGTTTTCCGGCTGGGTGTGCTTTTATTCAAGTATTAATTGTGTTTTGTTTTCCTTGACTACACTCAGTTGCACCCTGATGCATACCCCAGGTCTCTCAGTACATACCTCTGTTTTGCCAAGAAATTACTTTGACTTCGAATTTTTGGGTGTTTATTTATCATTCTATCTTACCGCCTCTCTCTAACTAAACAAATTCATTTTTCTTTTTGCCCTTGAAATCAAACAAGGTCTTAATCAAGATCAGGTGACATGAATTCAAGTGATAAAGGACTGCATGGGTTTTATCGGAGGGATTAGGAAGTCCCGCAGATTTTAATCAATTTCATCCACTATTCGGTGAACAGTCGAATCATTTACATGTCACACCCGAACCCTGCCTTTCAACTAGATGGACCTCAGAAATTTATTTGGTAAGTATGAGAAAAATATTTGCCTGTATTGTATACCATCAGTATTAGCGTTACTTACGTAGTGTTTTTTTGTTGGATCTTACTCTGCAAGTTGTACTCTCAAATTGAACATTCTACCAATAAATGAACCTTTACCTCCTCATCATAAAGCATAGAAAAATAGCCAAATAATGTGAAAAATCTGGATTGTATTTCAGATTTATTAGTTCTTAGCTTCTTTGTTTTGTTTTTGGCCATTGGATGTGAACTTACCCATCAGTCACAAGGCAGAAAAAAATTTAGGATATAAGTTGTTCAATGATTTCTTAGTGGCTCAAGTAGCTGCATCCTGTTTTCTCTTTTTGTTTTGAAAATATAGAACGAAAATAAGAATTAGGATGAAAATGAAGGATATCTGAGTTTATTTGCATTTTTTGTATTTTGTTAGATCTCTGAAAGTGGATTCACAATGAACTAAGACGGACTGAAGAAGAATGCTCTTGTGCACTATTCAAGTAATGTTTTATCATTGGTTCCCGATGATAACTTGGGAGTTTCATACTACCATTGTAAGTTGATGCCTCATTAAGTATTCACCTTTAGTTATTTTAGATTATGTCACAATCCTCTCTACTGGTACAATTTTATTCACCAGTCTATTTCAGACATTTTTGTGGATAAGAACGAGGTTCAAATGGGCCGAACTGCACAAAGTGTTGGTAAACCTGTTCTTTTGACTCCTCTCTCCCCATGTCCCTCTTTGCATACTTATTTGCAAGCCTCTTTGCAGTCTTTTTTGCCAATTTTGGTCTCTTAGTTTGAAGAAAGTAGAAGGAACCTCTCATGGAGATAATCTGACTGAGGAATAATGAATTAATACTGAATATCACATGATGCAAACTAAATTGCATATTCAAATATCTGTGTCATTTTTCCTGTTATTTCAATGATCAGCTTTCCAATGATTCATTGTTCTCTTCTTTTTCTCTGAATTAATGCTAAGTTTTTTTATTTTTATTAGTAGTCGGTGTAATTTTAGTGCGGCCATGATAAAGGAGAAACAAAGAGAAAGTAATGAAAAGAAAAATGTTGGTGGCAACAGCTCAGGCAGTAGCAATGATGCAATCAAGACAGAGCCTTCAGAAAGAGATTCTGAAATCAAGACGGAAGCAGATGAGCCCTCCGAAAAAAGCAATACTGACTCGCCAAATAACCCCCAGCAGTCTGATATTTGTCTACCAGAACGTGAGTGATCTTTTTATCCCCCTTTAACTACCACTAGATTGTAAAAGATTTATGGTACCTTGTTTTAGCAGTATAGACCCTCTCCTTTCCATATGCCGAGAATTTGGTGTCAAATCCACCCTTTCACACTATTTGTTTCTCAAAGGGGCTAAATATCCAATGAAAACAGACATTGAAAAACCCTTAAGAAACTCTGGAAATCAGCATGACTGGTTTACATTGCTGTTGGAATACACCAAAGTTTTGAAATGTTGATTGCAGTGACTTTTTGCATATCTTTCCCCTGTTGCTGCATGCTTACCTATGATTTTGTGCTGCCAAAAAGTCTGGCCCAAAGAAGTCTTTCAAGTATATATTTGTTGTCAAAACCCTCCCGATTATAGATCATGCCAACATTCTTTTGTTTGTCTTTGAAACAAATACATTTTAAAGAGGGATTCAAGGAGATCTCTGTAGAATTACTAAACTTAAAAGATTTTTCTCTCAGAATTTTGTTCATCCTTCAACGATTTCCATCAAGAAATTTTTTTTTAGGTTTGTAAGTTGTTAAAACATAGGCTAAAAATTGTATCTTCTGGAGTAGGAAATGGCAAATATATTCTGTCATGGAAGAGCTGAGAATGTGGAAGGGAATCAGTGGTAGAGCTGACAAATGTTAGATGATCAAAACTTTTTCCTTGAGAACCGTATTAAGATTAGCAGGTCCAGAGGATCATTCCAAATGCTTTGAACAATGCAGTCTCTGTGAATTATCAAATATTGAAATGTAAAAACAACCTGAAAGCATAATATTGAAAAGTCTGGCAAAAATTGATGATGCAATGAAACTCTGCCACCATTTGAAAAAAATTGACCGCCTCTTGTGAGTTCATTGTAAATTAGAATCTAGAAGGTCTCATGCTTGCATGCATTTATAGTGGAATAATATTTTTACCTTTATATATGTATTTGTACTTTTTCAGCTAAAAATGAAGAGCTTGCAATCTTAGATAATCCTCTGCCTCCTTGCAAACAGCCAAAATTAGAAGATGTTGGCCCAGTTCCAACAGATTTTAATTCAGGTAAACCATCATAATATTCCAAGTATAGTAAGACTGTGAATACAATTCATTTTTAAAGTAGTTAAAAGTTCCTCCACTACAACTGCAAATCGATCCAAAGTGTAATTGCCAAAAAAATGATAATTCAGGGAACTAAAAGTTACTTTGGCAGTGGTAGTACCATCTTACCTTCTCTCAATCCGTGTTTTAAATGCAGTGAAGTATTTGAATACCGTTTACAACTACAAAAAGTTCAAATAGTGTAATAAATTCAACTTTGGTGATGTTTTTCATGATGTAACTCGTTTTTACAAGAATGCCTTTGAATCATAGGTATTTTTGATGTGAGCTCGGTAAAAATAAAAAAATATTATTCAAGATTTAATTTTTCCCTTCTGTCAAAACTTTAAATTTTTTGAAAAGGCTTCCCAAGAATTTTTAGAGGAGTGGGGTTGGGGATAAATTCTTAGAATCTTGTCCATGCTCAATTCAAATCGTAGGATGTGTTTTGGCATTTGCTGGAGCACTCGATCGACTCCTCATGACCAGTGTGGCCATTGCTTTATTAATTAAATACTTAAAATTAAATATTCAGAAATAGGAGCTTAGCACCGAAATACTAAAATTGGTTATCAGTATTACTGCTGGAAGGAATGTTTTAAGAATATGTCGGCACAAAATGCTTGAAATTGTCAATCCATGCCCATTCAGCTGGCTGTGTCACTCACGTCACAGATCTTAATTTTCTTTGAAAATAAACTACTCATTTTAAAATAAACGTTGACCAAACTTCACTTGTATGAGTCATATTTTGATGAGTAGTTCACCTAAGAAGAAAAATCATAAAGATCTGAGACGGCGGGTGATATGGCTGGCCGAGTGGGCACAGATTGACTCAAATGTAATTTCTAGAAAAAGCTACTCAACATTCTATTTTGCCATTTTCAAGGTTGAAAATTTTAAGTGAAAAATGTCATCTTAAGCCCCCAATTGGCAGAACAAGCTCCCAGATTTCCCTTCAAGACACTAGAGAGCATGCTCCTATGGTGACAAATTTCCATTTTTCAGCCTAACGTGAGGAACACTGTTCTTTCGAGAAAGTTGCTTTGGAAGACTAAGGCAGAGAGTATGGAAGGTTAGAGGCCCGACTGGATAGGGAAGAATTGAAACAGAAGTTGAGCTGTGAGTAAGAAGTTGCGTACGTTGGCGCGAGCGGGATTCCCATACTACTGCACTGATTGGCCAAGCGAGAGTTGCGGAAGGACCATTTATGAAAAATTGCCTACGTGAAGGTGGTCAGGCAGCAACATACCCGCCGCCAGTCACTGAAAAACCATGGAAATTAGTAGTTGCGTACGTTGCCAAGGAGCGCTTCTGTTTCAAATTCTTAGCATTGAGTCGGGCCTTTAACCTTCCATACTCTCTGGACTCAGGTCACCTTCGTGGTGGAGAAGTGCAATATATTGTCAATAATACTCTGTCAATGTAATGTTTTCAGAACCGTGTGATAATATTTTACCTATGGGAATGACTTTGCCAGGCCCAGCAGACTCAGTTATCGATGGCGTTCAGCCGTTGCCAAGTAATGTCATCAATAAACAGCCGGGCACCATAGAGGCACAATATATGCAACAGCAGAGTCAGCTCTTCGTTTTTTCAACTGCCCTAGCAAATAAAGCAGCTGAAGCTGTGCTGAAAGGAGACTATCCCTCAGTCATAGCATTCCATTGCTCACAACCAAAAACCAAAAAATACCTGGAGGTATGTCATCTTGTGATTATTAATAATTCAACTTTTACTCTGTAATCTAGAATTTTTGCAGGGTTCCCACAGTCAGGAAAAACGGAGAACCTCGGGGAAACAGACAAAGTGTCAAGGAAAAATTGTTAAATTGTCTTCATTTGCCTCCTAGAATGCGAGTTTATGTTCCATACAGCAAATTTTGTATGAGAACAATGGAGAATTTGCAAGGGTCTGAAATTTGATGAATTTCCTGTTTAAGTGGAATCCTTTGAGTGAACTGAACACGAAGATACCCTTGATTCATAAATTGAGCAATTATTAGAGGAGATATGACAAAATAACCGATTCTGCTAGAATACATGTGTTTAAATGGGAAATGCCGCCAGATGACGTCACAAGGCGGCACATTTTCTCACTTTTAAATCAATTTTTCTCCAATTTCCCATGTCAGAAAAAAATTATGAAAAATATTGCGAACTCAGCTCATTAGGCACTTTCAGATGAAGCAATAAAACAATTGCGTGCAAATTCTCCATTTAGAGTGCATATTTTTAACCATCCTGCGTATTTTCAAGTGTCAGGTAATTTCACCAGAATGTGTCAGGGAAATCAGAGAATATTATTTCGTACATTCTTCAGTAATCGATTATCAGTGCATATTACATTTTTACTGCAGAGTCTTTGGGTGTGTATGAATGCCAATGATACAGTGGTCCTCATTAATGTGTTAACAGCAAGGTGAAAGGTGTACAGGAATTTTCAGAGATAGCGAAATGGAAGCATTTTATTATAATGAATAGAGAAAGAAAATCGAAAATGTTCAGAAAAATACCTTGAAACACAGCTGTTAGACCCTAACTCATTTATGTGTAAAAATATGTGTGAAGGGAAGTCAAACTAGCAGCTATTAGATAATGGGCTACTAGAAAGAGCACATCAGAGTAAAGCACCACAAATGAATTTTCTCTTATAAATTTCATGCAGAACACACTCGATGTTTTGAAAGTGTTCAAAATCAAGTTATAAGTGAATTAGATTGCAAAAACTATCAATGTTCAGAAAGTTCCAATTTTTGGAAAGCTCCCTAGTTTTCTCTGAAAAATTCCCTCCTAATTTCGGGAAACTTCAGAATTCCCTCAGTATTAGCTTTCCTGAAGTTTTCCAACTTATTTTAGCAAGTTTTTAGATCTGTGCAGCATTTTTTTAGTCTCCTTAATTTTTTTAATATTTTCAGCTTCTGACATAACAGAGGCTTTAGTTTATTTTGCAATGTTGCAATGTGATGATAAAAATTTCGATATTCAGACAGGGCTTTTTGTATTTTTGAAAATACCCCGGTTAAGGAAGATTTTTCCCCCCCTGCAAATGGAACAAAATTTTTTCTGTGTCCATGCATTTCAGTCTCCTCAACTTGTAAAAAACAGAATACATAAATTTCTTGATAACTTGCTGGCAAATTTTTTTATGAAATCATACTGCAGAGCTATTCTATCAAGCTGTAGTTTAATGAATTGTAAGATTTTGTGAGGTGCTGATACCATTTATTTTACGTGAAATTTTCAGAAACATCCTTTGAAGTTGAATCAATTCAACCGACAAAATTCGGCATTATGGTTGAACAATTTGGCTCAAATGAAACAGAAAGGTGGGATGAGAGTAGGAGGCATGGGTCGAGGTGGCTTCAAAAATATGATGCCTGATAATCAAGGGCCTGGAAATATGCCCATGTGGAATCAGGTAATTTCGCAAATTATTTTTTGTTATAAATTTTTCCCATTTCCATAATTTGTGCAGGGAATTTTTTATCTTAGAGTTATGATTAGACATTCGTTTTATGCAGAGCACATGACATTCTTTGTAAATGGTTTGCCATGGCAAATAGAACCTGTGACAGGAAAAATTTCATAAAAATTCCTTACTTTTACCGGTTGTTGAATTTGTCTCGTTGATTACTTGAATTCATTTTCAGCCTAGGAAGTATTTGAACAATGTATTATCACTGAAGTTTCGTCAGAAATGTTTTATTTATAAATTTATTTTTCTTAAATAGTATATATTTGTCAGCCTACTGTGTTGTAGTGGTTGTAGCACTTGTTCTATGATCGGGGATCTTGGGTTCGATTCCCGGCCAGGTGACCCAAGTTTGATGGTCTCAAACAACGGTTACCTTGAGCTGGCTTGATTAGGAACGGGACTTCTGTAAGTGTGAGATTATCCCCTCAAGGATAATTGAATTGAAGGAAACATATACATTTATAAGAGGCGTGTAGCGCCTGAAGGGGTTGGACTAGCGGCTGAGGGGTGCAGGCGCACCCCCTGGTTCATTATAAAACTGTACAACTTTTTACAAAGTGTAATTTGATGTATGATATAACATTTTTTTTATGTACTTAGGGCCCTAATCCCGGAGGTGACAATCCACCAGGAAACATGATGATGAACAACATGGGGCCCTGCATGAATAACATGGGTCCAGGTGGTCCTCCTCATATGAAAGGTCCTATGCCTCCTAATGTAGATAATTCCATGCGAATGATGCCTGGTATGAATCTTGGTTCTAATCCAATGATGCAACAGTCCAACATGATGCCTTCCATTTCTGATTTTGAGGACCCATTAAGTTATGGCCCTCAACACTCTTTAGCAGGTTTGTCTATTATAAACTTTCACAGTTCTATCTCTCACTTCCGGAATTTCGACCATTGCTGTAACCTTTTGTAACTAAGAATTACTTTTAATTTCCAATTTCTTGCATTTTCTGAATGGCCTCTCAGTGCTGCATCTGGTACAAATAATTTTCCTTGATAATTTAAAAAATTATATAGTTTCAGAAAGTGCAAGACTTTCAGTCAGAAATCTGAAGCTTTGGAAAAGCCTAACATGAAAATTGTAACCACTATTTCTGGCCAACAATAGCTTAGGAACATACTTTGTTTACTCGTTCAAGTATTGAGTAGTGACTTATTGGCGTATGATTTTTTTCAATTTTTGGTTTAATCTTACATCTACTACAAAGCATTAATAAGCCCTAGATAAGTTAGTAATTGTCAGTTGTTAAAAAATTTAAAGGTTATGTGGATTCATGTTTTCATGAAACTTTTCTGGTAACAGTCAGAAGTTGTAGTTCATATCCTCACCAACAGATAGGAACCCCAGTAGGACTTAATGCATGCCTTAGCGACTGAGCCACAGCAAGATTTCAACTGTGATCTTGTCTACTTCATCATGAGATATCTCCTGATCAGGGTCAAAAGGGTCCAATACGAAAGACTGAAATTGCATAATTTCAAACGATCTGTTTATTTTCGTTTTCATAAAGCCCTCTTGTAAAAATCTATAACAATTGTCAGAAATTGTCTCTTCCAAAATAAGCTAGTCCCACAAAGACTTCAGAGTTGTTATCATTTGCAACTCATTTAAAATGTAATAACTGAATAACTATAATATTCATTTTCTTTTCTTCCTATTTTAAAGGTGTAAAAGTTCCTGATGAAAAGCTCACTCCTGAGCAAAGACAACACAGGGTAGAACAGATGGCAAAATTAAAAAAGATGCAGGAAATTTTTTTCCCAGAAAACCAGCAGGGTCCAGGAGGGCCGTGCCTCGAAGGCATGATGCAAGGACCTGGTGGACCAATGGGAGGTCCACAATATCCTGGACCAGGGCCCGATGATCTAATGAATCTTCCATGCGACTCTGGAGACATGATGCTCAAAGGTAAGTGATAGACTTTAACTAATTTATGAACCCAATTAATACTACAAAAAAACTTGATTTAGGAACAGACATCAATTATCTGATTCATCTCAATATCCATTGTAACTGAATGTCTTGCTTGGAAATTTGCCCAACTTAGTAAAAATGAAAATTCCGTCACATTACAGAAAAATAGTTCTTTGAGTCTTGCATCTTTTAAGTTTTCTTTTCCAATGGTTTTTTTCTTTCATTTTGTATCGGTAAATCAGTGCAAATATTGTTTGTATCAAAAAATGTCCAACTCATACAGTCAAGAATGTTCATATTACACCATTAATCAGCCGATTAGTTCTATATTTTACAGCCAAGGGGCTCTTTTTGAGATTTGAATAACATGAGCCAAAAATATTGTCCATTCACCGAAAATTTTCGGTGATTTGAAAATTCAACTATCTTTGGCATCAGTATCTCAAGGGGAAATTGATATACTTTCTGGGAATTTAATGGCCGAAAACCATGTTTGAATCCTAGTTGGTAATTTCATTTTGGTGGTTTCACTGTCTCCCAATTGCTTCGATACCAATTATTTTAAGGTGAATCAACAGTTTACCCGTAGGCGCTCTTACTGTAAAGTGAGAGCTCACTCAAAACTTGCCGTCTTGTATGACTGATGGCATTGTCTTTAATCACGTGGAATTTTTCCCCTCATCAGGGTTAGCAGGAACGCAGAAAACACAAAACAAAAGGAAATGTGTGCAATATATTTTTTTGTAGATCCCTGCTGATTTTTTGTTCTTTTTTTTCAGGTGGAATGCCGATGGGTGTTCCTGGGGGACCAGGCGGGCCAGGTGGACCTGGTCCCATGCCTGGACCAGGTGGTGGCATGGGGCATGGCCCAGGTCCAGGTCCAATGCCTGGACCTGGACCAGCTATGGGTCCTGGTGGTAACATGATGGGTCCTGGTGGAGGAGGCCCTCCGATGGATTGGCCTAAGTTACAACATCAATTCTTTGATGACAGAAAAAAGAAAGGAGGAGGACCAGGGGGGCCTGGCTCCCAACCACTTGTTGGCCATGGGCCTATTCCCGGTCCAATGGACCCTAATATCCCAGGAGGCATGATGCGGAGTGGTGGCAGCGTCAGGGCGCAAGCTCCTCCTCCTCCTTATCATCAAACGACGAGGTCAGCTAGTGTTCCGATAAATGTGGCAAGTCCAAATCCTAGTTCTCCTAATAATAACACGTCGAATTTATCTTTACCGTCCCCTAGAACTTGTTCGGGTATGAATTCTCCAGCAGGTTGTAGCTCAAGATTATCCGCTCAAGGACCAAGTCCAACCAGTGCCCATAACAATGTAGACTCACCTGGGCCTAACCGCTCTCTCAACTCAAGTAATCCTCCCACCCCTGTGTCTCATTTCTCACCTAACAACAAGCAACGAGAACCCAAAGCCTCGGAATCAACATCACCCACGAGTCAGCAATCACCAGGTATGTACAACTCTCTCACCATCAATTATTCAATTTTTTCATGCATCTCTCCCCAAGTTCCAAACGCATTGAAATCATGTAATAGTTAAGCTTGAACTATCAATTGTTTTTTTTTCATGAATAATGACTGGAAATTAATCATGCGACAACTGAGACACTTGCTTTTGGCGATTCACTGAGAATATTATAAGTCAAGTACATATCAACCATTTTATTGTCAATGAGCTTGTTTAGTTTTGTGTAAATTCTGCATGTCTGAAAACGAGAGAGTGCATGGAGTTCACAGTGATTTTCCTCTGTTTTTTTCAACAATATTAACCCAAGAAAAACAAGCTCAGAGTTGTGTATTTTGAGCACCCATTTAAACGCGCATCAGTAGGTCACTTAAAACTGTCCGTGGCAAGCGTCCGTCAGAGAATGGCCACACTCGTTGAGTTACCTCTGCCATGTCCTGTAGTCCGCACGCAATGTCCAATAGTCCGGGTGCAGGGTATAGGACGTGGCAGAGGCAACTCAACAAGTGGGCCATTTTCCAACAGGCGCTTGCTGCAGACAGTTTTAAGTGACCTGCTGATGCGCGTTTAAATGGGTGCTCAAGTTAATACTGTTCAGAAAAATGGAGGAAAATTCCTGTGAACCATGTGCACCCTCTAGTTTTCAGAAATGCAAGAATTAAACATAACTAAACATGCTCATTTGCGCTGAATTTATCAGTATATCAGATATCAGTATAGTTTTTAATAGTTTCAATTGTATTTTTATTTATTTGTTATTTTAGTGGACAGTATGTTTTGTCGATCTCTTCCTCAACAAAAATCTCAGAGTATTTGCTCAACGCAGAATGCAGGTGCAAAGGAACCTAATTTAATGCCAGTGCCTTCTCCTCAGCATATTCAGTACTTAAATACCTTTGAAGGACAAGAACTTACAATACAAAAACAACCAAATATTAGTCTGAAAGATCCGAACATGTCTCCAACGTAAGTATTCTTCCTCTGTCATTTGATTCCTTCTCCGCGTTTGAGGGAAATGCGAGGACCTCTCTCGAGTTTTCTCTTTAGGTCACTTCAGTCTCTATCCAACATGTATTATCAGCCTTGAACTAGTCCATATAATTTTTTTGTCATTACTCACCATTCGGGTGATAGCAATTATTCAAGTGCCTTCAAAAGTCCTAATGAATTTCAGAAGTGGAAACTGCTGCCCATATGAGTAATGTAAGGGTTAGCTTAACCACACAGGATCAATACTGTATTTTCTGAATGGAGTTAGTGCTCCATTGAGCAAATTGAGGTTACAATGAAAGTAAAGAGCACTGATTAATTCGAGTCTATTGCTGCCATCTCTTTTAAATGAAAATAAAAATGTTTATCTGCCGCTAAAAAAGCATATTATGATAAGAAGTCATTTTCAATATGTTTATCTACTGCCTCTCTCTTATCATCATTATTTAAAATTTAGATTTAAATAATAGGGTCCTCTAAATACCAAATTGTCAATGCTGCAGATTATAGAATACACATGAGTTGTGTTTTCTCTCTAATGCATAATCCATACAACATCTGTACTGACTACCATTATGGAATTTTTCAGGATGTCGAGTAATTTGGACGGAAGTCTACCAAACATACCAACATCAGTGTCGATACCGGATATCGCAACTTCAAAAATGAGTGGAGGAATGGCGACATCGATGGATATGAACCCTGGCCGATTTCCCGGACAACCAGGTGAACTACCTCCAGTTCTTAGCCCCGGTGGTCCTAACGACAAACAAAGAATGTTACAAGGTCCAGGCATACCCAAAAATGATTCTAGGTTTCCCTGTAACAGTCCACTAGACAACCGATTCCCCCCTCAGCCTGGGAAAGTTCCTACGGATAATATGCCGTTAAATCCTGTGACTGGAGGCGGGAAATCCCACTTTGACCCAATATCATCGCTAGCTCAAATGAACCAGCAACTAGCCAACAACGTCTCCGGATCGCCAGTCAATAGTTCAGGTATGATGCCATTCGCAGGTCCCGGAATGGGAGACATGGGAGGTATGGGTATGGGTGGGCCGGGGCAGCCGTCTCCAATGATGTCTGAGGGTCCGAGGATGGGTTTCTCACCCGGCGGAGTGGGAATGGGCAACGGCATGAGAATGGTTCAATCTCCTAATCCCAACAGTCCGGTGTCCCCGAAACCTGGGATGGTACAAGGTGGACCGAGAATGATGAACCGAGTTCCTGGGCCGAACAACTTTAATGGAGCAAATATTCAAGTGAAGCCAAACGCACCAAATACGATCCAGTATTTGCCTACGAGACCTCAAGGTACTCAAGGACCTCCAAGAGGTCCGCCAAACTTAGAATTTTTGCCAAGGTATTCAAACCCTCTGTCCAATTTAGAAGCTAAAGTACCTACTCATAATCTACAATATTTCCCGAATAATTTCCAAAATAATGTAAACATTGTACATATGAACGAAATGATGAACTGTGGACCACCAGGTCCTGGTAATATGATGATGCGTGGGAATAGTGGCGGTTTGGGTCCCGGATCTGGTCCAGGTCCTGGTCCTGGCCCGGGACCTGGACCCGGCCCTGGTCCTCTCATCAGAGGTAATATGATACGAATGGGATTCCCAAATGACCAAATGTATCCAGGACCAGGAGGACTTGGTGGTCCTGGTGGTCCTGGAGGTCCTAATTCGGGGCCAGGTCCTGGGCCCGGTCCGATGATGATGCCAGGCATGAAAATGGGCATGGCGCCCGATGCTAGTCAGCCTCTTCCTCCATCCATGGGACAATCTAACAATTTCAAGAGCTCCTCATTCATCGGCCCGACAACAGCTGATCCTAATTACGCCCAACAGTTCCACAATTTCCAACAACAGTTATACGCAACCAATACCAATCGCAACCAAGGCGGACCTGGCAATCAACAATTTTTCATGCACAAGTAACCAATTATTGGGTAATGTGTAGTGCATGATTTTTGTCCTTTTTTTACTGGAAGAGTCTCATGCTTGGACATGCTAAGTTTCATTTTTGTGATTTGGAGAAAAGCGGGCTTCAAATATTAAAGAATTACCTCGAGTCTCATGGCCAGAAAAAATGTTATAATGATGTCGTGAGATGAAAAAGATGTATACCTGCAATACTCTTGAGATTTGCTCCACTGGAAATAATCAGTATCTCAATTTTTCAAAAACGTTCTTTGTCATGTCCATTTAGTGTGGACTCTTTATTTGTGAACACGTATCAAAGAATTGACTCCCCTTCCTCCACTGTATTTTTAAAACTTGCTCAGTCTTATCACTTCTGAAACATGTCACATTAGATCGACACATGGAAGGATTCATGCATAATTTTTCCAAAATTAGTGGAAAAGTACCTGTATTCAGCTCTCTAAGCGTCATCCGTTGAGCCGAAATTGTTTCTTGGCTCGGAAATAAAATCTTATCACCAACCATCTTATGCTTTTTACAGAGCATTTCAACTAAATTTTTTTCAGTCCTCAGTTTCTAATATTTCAGCAACAGATCTTGAGGAAGTGTCACAAATTTTCAAGGAAAAAGTAAAAGTAATGAAATGCATAAGAATGAAAGGAACAAAACCGGCACATTATGAGGTTAAGTACAATGCAGTCCCAAACTTTTCCATGAACATATGTGAAATTTTCCATTCGGGACAAACAGGTCAAAGAAAATAAAAATAAGGAACAAATTACTTATTTTTATTTCTTCAAGACATCATGAAAAGATGCATTACTCCTTACAACACTGTTTCTAGCCCCATTAGTAGTATGTAACGCAACATCACAAAACCAAGAATTTAAATTAAAAGATGAAGAGTCTTAGGGAGGTGCAGACTTTTCATGTAGTGAGAGAATACTGTAAGGTAGGCTGTAAAAACTGCATGAATTATTTTCAGTCACTCACTAATGCAAATTGCAGTGCACTATCACTACTATCTTTGGTCTCAGCAATGGAGAAGCTTCCGCCTGAGTAGGGAACTTCTTTGTTGCGAGGATTGCTGTTCAGTGACCTGTGACTCATGAGGATCAGGAAATTTGAGATTTATATTGTCATAGGTAAAAATCAGAGGTTTTGCCACTGGGGTTCAACAAAATTGGTCTCACCGAATTGTTACGATTGGTTTTTTCATCCCATCTGTAGTCAAATTAGAAGTTTTCCTAGTTTGCATCTCTTATTACACTACAGGCACTTGGAGGCCGGTCTTTTCAGTTATGATGTATTAGTTACATCTTTAATAGCGATTTTAATTTTTAAATTAATTAGAAACGTTCCACCAGCTGTGTAAAAATACCGCTGTTTTGGCCAAGTCATTATATTATTTTCAAAGAAGAAATAGATAGTTTACTCAGCGTAAGTGTTTACATTTAAACAGTTATGGATACTAATACGAAATGATGCAATGAAACATTCTCGGTGCCAGAACCATTTTAGGCCATTTTTATGAATCTGTGCCGCAGATCTCATGACCCTCCAGCTCCGTTTTTTGGTATGTCTATAAACGGCTGTTACCTCTAGTTTTTGTCCATGCTTTGTCACTTATGCAAGTAGTTGTTCAAATGAATCATGACTTTTTATTCACGTGGAATTTTTATCTTTGTAATTTTGTAAGTTATCAGTTTGTATATAAAGAGCTTATATCGCTTGTACACTAATTCACAATTGTATCTTTTGAACTGAACATTTATCATAGCTGCCGGCTTGCCTGTTTTCCCCTTTCTTTTCTTTTATTCAACATATTCTGTTTCTCTCCCGTTTAAAATTGTTTTGTGCCATCAATCTTGCCAGTTTGTTTTCTTGGGAACATCTCTGCGTTTCCAATCCTTTTTCACTAACATGAAGCTCCTTATCCCTTCTTTTCTCCTTTTCTTATACAATTGCTATTACTAGTGTATTTTCTTCGGAAAGTACACTATAAAGAATGTTTTTCTGCCACCTTTTGTGGCATAATCACAGTTACTTAAGAAAAGATGTCTTTGTCGGAAATTGTATTTTTTTTTCTTCTTAAATTCTTATTCTGAATTTGTAATTTCAATTTTATTTCTCTCTTTCTAGTAGATCAATTGATGAGTCATAGAATTTTTTCTAAATGGTTCAAATAAAAACAATAACACTGGGCCCATGGTTTTCAGCTCTGGGCTGCAAATCGATAAAAAATAGAAGCTGTTTGAGGACCGCAATAGAACATATTATCCTTTGGGTTAGTGTACTTTGTGGTTCAATGTTCTATTTACTTTATCCTCATCATGGATGCTTGTATAGTTGTATTTGTAAATGTGAGCATTAATAATAATGGGAGAAACAAAATGGGAGATGTCATACCATGCACTGTTGCAATGCACAAACTTTCAGTGTAAGGTTTTTTAAATTTAATTGTGCCAACTATTCACCGAATAAATTTTAAGATGAAGACTTCTTAAAGAGTCAGAACATGTGAATAGGAAATAGAACCATTATTTAGACCAGTGTTATTATTTTCTAACCTTTAAATATCAACTACGCAGAGAAAATTCTGTAACTTATTCAACTTGACATTATTGGCCGATCATGGAGTCTTTAAATAATTTCTCTTATTAAAACGAACTCTGAAGCTTAAGCCTCAAGCTCCAAAATTTTTAACCTAATGAGAATGTGACAACCAATTGAAATCTTTACTTAATGAAATATGAATAATTTGATGCTATCGTCTTTTTAGACAGCTCTCTTATATTTCGGTTTCAGTGTTTATTCTTTGCTTTTCCATTTATGTTTCTTTTTCCTGTATTTTTCTTTTCCTGACTGTGATATTATTTTATGCTGAAAAAAAGGTGTTAAAAAGTAGCATAAAATGACAAAATGATTATTTTAAATATTCTTGATTACGACGTAGTTGTGATCAACATGATTGAAGCTAAGATCATCTGTGCACCCATGTACCTACTTCATCATTTTGTCCGAATTTTCTTGTAGACTGATTAATACTACATTAATATTTTCTTTTTTTTTTCTCGTTTAGTGTTAATGGCAGCTTTTGCAGCTAAATAATTGATAGTGTCAAGGTATTAAAGTTAAACGGTGTGTATTAGAGAGGAAAAACCAATCTATTCTGCAAATGAGCGATGTTAGTTTGATGCATAACTCCGTGAATTCTGCAGTTAGTTTCGTTTGAATGAGGAAAGACTCATTAATTCAGTTTTTAAAATCAACATGTTATCAATTTTATAAGCTGGAAACAATCGTATAGCAACTAATGCAACCAGTTTTTTTCTCTCTTTTGTAAGACACCAGTCCAGACTTGAATGGACTATGGGAAACAGGCTCAAGCTTTATTTCTCGCGCATATAATATCATTTTCTGAGGAATTGTCGCATTAGAGGTACAACGAAAGGGTGAAGTAGGTTTCTGTTCTTACTTTAAAGGATTGTGCTCATGAATTGTTTCTTTTCTAACTGTAGGCAGTGGACAAGAATTAATATTCTCATTATCTTGTCTAGTGCCAAGGAAAAACACAGGTATCTTCTATGAGGTACATTAAAATATGTCAGAAAAATTAAAAATTAAGTTTTAGGTAACTTACTTTTTCAAATGTTTTCAGTGAAAAAAGATTGTGTGCACCTACAGTTGTTAAGTATGTCACTTAGAAAAATTTTCTCTGTCAAGTTGGCAAATCTTTTGCACAATTATAGCATTGTTTTAATTATTCTTTACTTTTTTTTTCTCAGCGACTCGAATTGTAGAAAAGTCAGGTATTCAATTAAAAGTAAAATGTAAGTAAATACAACGTGCGATATCAACTTCAGGACAGAAGAGCAGAATAGCCCAAACTCACTGATGGTTAGTCAGAGAAAATCCCATAATCAGAAGTTTCAGTGTACGATTCACATACTTGAACCTTAAAATAAAATACTTTCTGAAAAATTGAATTTCCATCAATTTAAGGAACTTCCTACACAATTTTTTAATTTTGAACTTCAATTTGTTTCATAAGATTGCAAGCAGGTTAGAATTCCACGGTCAAGTTGATTTAAAATTTATGCTGAAAATTCTAGAGAGTTAAAAATGATAAACATGCATTGAAAATCTTTAAAAGAAGATTTATCTTTCTGAACTAAAAATTATTGTGCATACATTGCCGTTCTGCGGAATTCACATCAACCTCTGAGCAAAAGAGTGAGCCAATCGGTATTCTCTCTATATACTGGTCGTAGGTCACCACAAAAGCCAACAATATTTCGATCTTCGTCAGCTTGTTTTGTCTGTTGCTCAAATTCCGTATACATTGACTGCGAGAACTGCACTGAAACACTGATGTACAAGTCTCATCCACTGACATGTTGTGTTTGCCTTTGTGTGCAATATTCAACTTCACCCTTTCATTACAATAGTTTATTTAACTTGTTTGAATGTCACTTATCTGAACTTTTCTCAACGTGCACTCACTGAAAACCAGTCAATCAACAGCTGATGATACAACAATACTCTTTCTTGCTCTCACACTGTTTATCCTTTTTTCCTTACTTCTGTATTTTTCAATGCTGAGCAAAGAGATGTTCATTGAGTTTGAAGTCCCCATAGTGTCAGTTATTTGTCCTAAAAAGTTCGAAGATATTGAGATTCATTTTATGGACTGAATCGCCGTTAGGTTTTTACCTTAATTCAAATGCTTCTTGGTTCAACTTCATCAATTTTTAAATGCTGAATTGATAAAAAAGTGTAACCACCAACAATCGAGCCTTTTATTTGTAAAAGAGTATAAGTAATAGAAACTCTTGAACTCTGAAAGCTTCGATGTATTACGGGAACCTGTGTTTTTGGTACTTGGGCCCTTTAAAATTGAACAGTCCAAATATGTTGTTCGAAGTGTAAGCTAAATGATTAGATTGGTTAGAGTTGAAATTACGAGAATCACTGTTTATGGAAAAGTAAGATTTATGATTTTTTCGAGGGCGACTTTCTTATTCTGTTTAAATCGACTTTCCCTTCCCGTTTTGAACTCAGTTTAGATCAAAACCTTTTTCGAATTGAGTCAACTTTTTTAATTTTTGTGTACATTTTTATTAACACTTGGTGCCTTTTTGTGAGATAAGTTTTGTGTAAATGATATGAGTGTGGCTTTTTCCAGCATTATTTTTAATTAAAGTGAATTTAAAGTTCTTAAGTGAATTGCATAAATTGAAAGGATCAAGATGAAAAGTTAAAGTTGATTGTGTTTATTTTGTAACTTTCTTCTCTTTTTTTTGTAAATACTCCTAACATAAATTTGTCTGTGTTTTAAATTATAAATAAAAACAAAAAGACTAAAACTCGTTCTTAGTGTTTTAATCATGCCACTAAGCATACTTATTTCATCTTTTTTTAGGTCAAACCATAGCATAATTTTTTTTTCTCTCGCTCTCCCTCTAATGACTTGATGAAGAAGGTTAATAACAATCATATACTTCTCAAAAAATAACCATCATTTTTTAACATAGCTATAATTCGTGGTAAATTATTAAAGAATGGACTTATTACAGTAGGTATCTGGGAGTCGATTTGTCTCGCCAACTGATGTTTTTAAGATCAATTATTGTCCTCGGATTCCTATTTTCTCCAATTCATCCAATAATAACAACGGAGAGACAGAAAGTAATTTAGTGCCTTCTTTTCTCCATCTACTTTATCTCATACTCTTTTATGGTGAGAAAACAATGACAAAGTAAGTGATGAAACTTAGATAAACTAAAAAAATTTTATTCAAAAATTATACAAAAGACCTTCATCTGGTCCGGTACAGAAAATACAGGCTACAGTAATTACAAAAGCCTCTTTAGCCTCACTCATTTATTTGTTAACACCGTGTCCTTCAAAGATTTTGAAGAAAGCTTAGGTTTTTGTGTCAGATTGATATTATAAATGCTGTTAGAGGATACAAGACTTGCAAATTTCTCAAACTCTTTGAGACAACTTAATGAGAGAACAAAAAGTTCAATTTGATCACAGTCTCTCAAGTGCAAACTGGAAGATCTGATAATTTAATGCAGTAAAAAGTATCAAAACGATACAAAAAATTAGATTTGGGAGCCACATTGAATAAATAAGCCTTAAAGGTAGTAAGTCGTAAATAAGTAATTGGATCAAGCTCTCCAAAAGTTCGACAGTAGTTATAGGCTTTGTTTCATCTGTAACAACTCAAAAAAGCTTGGAAATATATACCCTGAGTCATTGAAATGCTTGTATTTTAGGTCTCATTCAAAGAGGGATGTATTTTCATTGAAAGAACATATCGACAGCGTAAGTCCGCAATCACATATCTTGTTTGCGGTGTCTCAAAATCTCCGCCCCTATGTTATTTTATTAAAGGAGAACAAATTGACATCATTCCCTAAAATTTTTGCAGAATTTTCTTCGCACAGAGAAGAAAAATCACGGCAGTTTTAAAAAATTGCCGTTGAGTAGTTTTCCATTTAAAAATAAAGTATGACAGGAAGTCTGCGATGTCGCAAACCGAGTTATGTGATTGCCGACTAACACCGTCGATATGTTCATCAAATAGCCAGGATAATTTTTTTTTAAAAAGAAAAAAGGGGAAAAACTTATCTTTCTATGACTTAAAAAAATTAACAGCAGGATTGGCACGCTTCCGCTCTTTGTAACTGAATCAGTGAGAATAATAACAACATCTCAGTAACTTAAAAATGCCTTAATTTCCTTAAAGATGCCTAATTTTCATAAGTCATCGAGGATGACGCACCTATGTCAACTTGGATCATTAAAGTGTTCCAAAGTAATTGTCCTTTGGCACCAAAAAGCTTTTTCTAAGACTTAACTTCTTCACCTACAGCACAGTTTTTTGTCTCTTGGATATTTTCATTTTTTTTAGTTAGTGTGCTTCCATTCTCACTGATTCAATTCACTTCTGAAAAAATAAATTGACAGGGCTGGACAAAAAAAGGCTGTCTACAGCTCAATCTAATGCAACAGAGAGGGACTGACAGAGTATGTCAGGCTGTAGATGGTAAAAAGATCAAATTCCTATTGAATTTTTTTCCTTGGACTAGAGCAAAAAGATAAGTTTAGTGGCCCGTCATCGTTAAGGTTTGCAAATCAAGCCTTGAATTCAATCTTGGAGCAAGTGACAGATAGTGAAGGAGCCCCTCATCTGGTCATGAGAGCGCACTCCAAATGGCTAGTATTGAAAAATTGAAAAGTAATACTTTGAGTTGGTACTTTGATGGTAGCTATACTATCCAGGTATTTACCAAAGAAAGCTTACAAAGTCAAGTAGATCACAGTAAATAAGATAAAGAATGATCAAATCAGAATGAACATCTGACTGAGACTAGATAGAAACAAAATAGTTCCTACTGACGAAACAGGCAATTGAAACGATTGACTATTACAACATGATAAATAATTTATTTGAAAATAGGGCAATTGATGCTAAACATCTCGCAAAAAATTATATTATTATTAATAACACTTCCGCTTCAAACATAGTTCGTATCATGAGAAGGAACTTCAAAGTATTGGGGTGATAGCAAAGAAGTGCACGAAAAAATAAGAAAACAGGAGAAAATGACTTCAAAGATATGGAGACGAGTTTATTATAAAATTCTACTGTGCGAAAACCTTATATCCTGAGAAAACTTCTCATTACATGCCAAGATTCAACTTGTTCTTTGAGAGAATATTGTAGGAATGAATGATGGTTTTGATTGGTACGAAAGTATGAAATGCCTCAGTGTTGGAAAATGCCTGGGGAAGCTTTCTGTGGTAGTGATAATTTCCAGCAAAATCTTATAATTCTGACGATTATGAAGGGCTGTATTTACAATGTCTTCTGACGATAACCAGTGGAGAATTTTTGAGCTATTGAGGGGATAAATGACTCAGTTCTATGATCTTCTCAGGTATTAAGATACCCTCAGCAGTTCATATGAGGGGCTTGGAGGACAAGGCGCATAAGTGCAGTTTTTACTATTTTAAGAAATGAAGTTTCAAAAGTACATAGAGCCTTACGGCGGAAGGGAAGTTTAAACTCACAATCCTTTGAAGTTGGATTTCCGTTGTGAATTTTTCACAGAATGTACTTTCAAACTAGTTTTAGTTGAGTTCATAAATATCTCAATTTTTTTAAAAACTGCACTCCTGCGCCTAGTCTTGCAAGCCCCTCATGTGAAGTAAGCACACTAAATCTTGTGTTGTTGTGATCAATTTGTTCAAAGTAAATCTCACTGGTCAAATTAAAGTCAACGGAGAAAAAAACTTCATATCCTTCCTCTCGCTTCCTCCCAAGTTTTTAACCGGCTTTCGCGATCAAATGCTGAGGTACTGATTTTGTTGGAGTATTTTCTGTAACTGGCTGTTCACAGATTGAAAGAAACATCTCTTTCATCCAATTCAGCTCTCCAAGAAGAAATACTGACCTGCTCTCTTTTGATCCGTATCCTGAAAGAAAAAGGCAAGAAAATTAATGTAATTAGATAATAAAATAGGCGGAAAGGATACGTGAAGGAAGGATATGCGTTTAAGGGGATGTGAGGAAGGATATGTGCGTTCAGATATGTGTTGCCCATTTTCGTCCGAGGCAGCTAATAAAATGACTGCGGGCATATGCGTTTAAGGGGATGTGAGGAAGGATATGTGCGTTCAGATATGTGTCGCCCATTTTCGTCCGAGGCAGCTAATAAAATGACTGCGGGCAGGATGTCTTTGGTATAAAATCTTAGGGTCATTTTGTCTATGAGTAAAATCAAACGGATTATGATCGTTCATAGATAGAATTTTTCTGATCTGATGAAAATGGCTTCATCAATCACGATCTGTTGGTGAACAGTGGCTGAAAGCAGCTAAATGTTTTTCGTTCCTCTCTGGTCAATATTACATTGGTTTAATTTAGTTGTGAATGCTTGTGAGGATTAAATTAAAGGAGAGAAATTAATGAAGCTGCCACCGGCAAGACAAATAAAAATTCTAAGAATTCCATCAAAGGAGTTTCTGTTTAATTTGTAAAATATACGCTCCTTTGATGGACTCCTTAGAATTTTTACTACCTATTTTTTTAACCTGTGTTAGTTATTAACTAACACAGGTTGGCGAAATTAATCAAATTTGTTTACAAAAATTTGCCTGTAATATTAATACCCATTATATTGAAAGCAAAAATATGTATTAAATATCACCTCTATCACCTGAATCTGACCATGTACAATTTTTGACAAGGATTTAATTTTAACGTGCGAAAAATTTGAAAAGCTTACCTTCACCGAGTTCAATTTGT
Source organism: Bemisia tabaci (assembly GCF_918797505.1). Lineage (NCBI taxonomy): Eukaryota > Metazoa > Arthropoda > Insecta > Hemiptera > Aleyrodidae > Bemisia > Bemisia tabaci. Next base: position 7,454,361 of record NC_092794.1, read on the forward strand.
TTATCCTTGGTCTAAAGTTGTTGGGGTCTCTCCTAAAGGTAATTCCAAGCAATTCCAAGAATCTATTCATTCCAGCCAACAAACTTTGCGGGGTGTTGGCAGTTGTTTCTACTGATGGAATACCCTCTAATACAATCACACGATCGGCTAAATATGTTGCCATAATGAAATCGTGCTCTACTATGAAGCCAGTTCGCTTAGCATGAAGGATGAATCTGAAAATGAAATAAAAACTTCTTGATGACCATAACTGTGTAGAAAGACAAAATGATCCCAAAATGATCATCCAGGCAAAAATCTTTCATGCAGTAGCAGCGTTTATCTGTAGCTAGTCTCCGACTGCTAGAGTTGTTCTAGAAAAGAGTGAATATAAAAAAGCCAGGTGAAGTTACTTTTGAACAAACTGTTCCATTTGGCTTCGAAGATTTCTCTTTTGGAATTTTTAAAGAAATCCCTGTCCTTGTTTCCAATCTCTGGTCCACTACCATTGATGTCGGCATCACAAAGAGAAAAAAGTTGGCCAGGTACAATCCTCTAATTGAAGTCATTGTTTGAAACTTTTATTTCCTGCAAATACAGCTTGAATTTTATGGAAAGCAAACATTTGAGTCACAGAAGTCCATTCTTCCTGATTAAATTTTGAGAAAAAATTTACAACCCAATTTTTCTTCGTCTTAGGTTTTATCTTTGCTATCCTTCTATAATGTAGCAGCTATGATGCTGGCCTAGTTATCGGAGGGTTTAGGTTCAATTGACAAATGATATGTTGCTCATGTTTGATGGTCTCAACCTCATCGTTGCTGAGGCTGGTTTTTCGGCAGGGATTGAAAAAGCATGTAATTCTGAGTGTGGGATTACTTTAAATGGGTATTTGAGGAGTAAAAACAAAAACAAAAAAATCATTTCTTTGGGGGTGAAAAGAGTTTCGAAGTAGTGTTTTCTTGTGATCCATCATTTTAGCCACACAGCAAAAATTGCAATGAGCCTGATTTTAGACACTTGAAAGTCTTCTAAATTTTTGAAACCTCCCACTGAAAGCTGGGAATTTGCATTACATCTCAAGATTAGTCTCACGTTTGCTTCTGTCTACAGATCAAGAGATTGGGCATTTTTTGCACCCCTGGGTCTCTTAAGAATGTTCAAAATTCATCAATATTACCTTTTAATAACTTTGGCTGCAACCAAACGCTGTTCGGAATCAAGATAAGCAGATGGCTCATCAATAAGATAGACATCTGCAGGTTTGCCAAGACACAGCGCTAGAGCAACACGTTGCAATTCTCCTCCAGACAAGTTTTGTACTTCTTGATCGATGATATCGTTAATTTTAAGTGGCTTCATTACATCGGTGATGAACTGAAACAAAACCGTACTTGGAGACAATTGAACTAAACCTTAATTAAAAATAAATTTCCTCATTTTTGCAATGGTACACCTGCATAACTACATAGGGTTATTCCATGCCAACCGTTACCAATTTGAAAAATTGACCCCCTCAGAATTTAACGTAATTTCCTCTCAGAATTTAATGAAATTTCGTGTGCTTTGTGTACATGTGTAACGGAGTAAAAACCCAAAATTTTAAATTTTTTCTACCTCCCATCAGGCTTTCATTAGACACTGAAAGTTTGCGATAGCTTGCTTTGCTCTTGTCCATTTTTTGGCGTCAGCACATTAGAGTTTGCCGGCTGTTTTCTCACTATCTTATATCTTATTACGATCTTATCTTTATCTGATATCAGCAGCAGTCGCGAGAGTGAAGTGTAATAGCACTTTATCGTATTCTAGGAAATTACCTTGATTACCAGTCATCGGGAATATGAATTTTGCTGCCGCCGGCATTTAAAGTATTTCTAGAATTTTTATATTCCACTAAAAATTCCTACTTCTGTAACATAAACAATGTTTGACGTACCTGAGGATGTTGGTACGCATCCTTGATTTTTTCATGCAGAAGTTGCCGAACTAATCCCTGTGCTTTCGGACTGATTTTTTGTGGTTTGTAGCTGATGTGTAGGACAGGTAAGTCTTCTGCAAATATTGAAATTATTACAATGATGAATAGAACATTCTCTTCATAAGATTTTAGTAATTTTGATCCAAACAAAAGTGATGAACACTTTGTTCGTCCCAAGATTGGGGTCTGTGAATTCTCCGGAAGAATTTTTTAATGGAAAAAAAAAAAAAAAAAAAAAAAAAAAAAAATCTTACTGAGAGCGAAAATAAATTCGATATTTTGAAATGAGGATGCTATTTTGAAAAATAAAAAGTCATGAAAGTAAAAGGCAACCGTAAAAAGTATACTATTTGTTGTTTGCAATTTTGAGGTGAAAATATGCCGTCTATGAGAAGTGCACTTAAAATTTTGTTTTCGTTAACCCAATGGTAAATGAGCTGATTGTAAGATTAGCAAACTAAACTCCAGTAGCAATTCTTGCTTTCTTTTAGCAAAGAATCAAGAGTTTCCAAGATGGCGAGCAAAATCCCCAACTTCTAAGGTTTTCTCCAACGACCCTTGAGGTTTCGAGGAAGTATTTTGTTCTATTTTTATAACGTTGATGCCACCAATTTTCATTACTATACCAACTAAATTACTTTTAAGTATACATTGGCTTTTTTTCCATTCACTCGAACACTTGAAAACTAAAATCACCATATATACATGACGGCAAGCATACCTGAGGATTCATCCGGTTTTAATCGACCAGCCAATACACGGATGAATGTAGTTTTTCCTGTTCCGTTCTCACCCAGCAGAACAATGATCTCAGAATCAGTGAACTGTCCAGCTTTGACAGAGAGCTTGAACCTGTCAAGAGTAACAGCCATGTTTGGGTATTGGTACTGCGTCATCCGCTTCACTTCCTCAGTTGCACTTTCCGATACCTTAAATATTAAACTCTCATCTCTAAAACGTAGATTTTCGGTTGGGACATAACCATCTAAGAAGATGTTGATTCCTGGGAAAAAAATTGATGTAAAAAGTTGCACTTAATAAAATGATTGAGAAACACTTCCACGAGCGAAAATTCAGTTGATTATTCAAGAATGAACTATAAGTTCACTAGTTTTTAAATACTTCACTAGTTTTTAAATACTTTAAGGTTTACTTATTTTTGGCTCTTCGTTTTTATCCTTTTTCCTCCTTCATTATTATCGTTTCATTAAAAAATCTAAAACCTCAAAAACCAAAGATGCTGACATTAGCACCAAAACAAATCAAAGTGGAAAAACAACAACTGACTCTTTCATCCCTTAACACTCACTTTTTTTTCCCCATCTATTCGGCTGAAGGGTGTTGAGTCATCTTGCAGACCTATATGCAATCTAGCAGAAGCTAAGGCAGTTCTTTTTTCAGACGGTTGCAGCAAATGTTTTCATAAACCTTGTATTAAGTGACATGAGACAACAGCAAGTTAATGGTTCAGTTGCACGGTCACAGAATCGTGTTTTGACGTTTGATTCTTGCTAATCAGCTAAAAATAAAGAGATCTGTCTAAACCGCAACTTTCTAAGTTCAATATTAACCGAGATATTACCTTTTGAAAATTCGGGTTTTTGACATCATCCACCGCGGTAGTGACACCCGTGGTTCCTTCCACCTTGCTTTCATCAGTCAGTGACGCACTGGTTGAAACTTGGATGAAATCAAGGTGAAAGGAACCAAGGCAGTCACTACCGCAGCAAATGACGTCAAAAACCCGACTTTTCAATGGGCGATAACTCCGTTAATATTCAACGTAGAATATTGCAGTTTGGACAGATCTTATTATTTTTAGCTAATGTGACCAGCGCAACTGACCCATTGACAATAAACTACTGTTTCCCCCATAAATTTCTTTCATATTTTTTTTTCTCTTAGTGGTATTTTCTTTACTGGTGGTTTTTTCAGCTCATCTGAGTTGATCAAATTAGTTTATTAAACTGTCAAAACTGTGCGGTAATGAAAAGCTTTACATAGTGCACGAGCTGAAACCACTGAATGACTATGAAGATTTGTTGAACCAATAATCAAATTATAATAAATAATTATAATCTGATTGTATTATAAGTAATGGGAGCTAAACATAGTACATAGTACTTGTTTCAGTAGCTTTAATCATTTATCTTACCTTCCCTGACAGAGAATGGCATAGTAACAACACCATATGCTCCTGGCACACCGTACAAAACACAGATGAAATCGGATAAATAATCCAACACCGACAAGTCGTGCTCAACGACGATGATGAATCTGGAATTGAACAAAATATAGATATTTATTAGGGTATAAAAAGTAAGTTTCTCTTTTTCTGACTCTTAAACTAATGATAAGTGAGATATAAAAATCATACTGTTGCAGGTAGGAGATTGTATACTAATAAAAAACAAAAGTTAATGCCCCCTTGGAGGCTGCACAAGAAATATGATGGAAATTGTTTAAAATTACTCACTTGTACGTAGATAATTCATAATCTGCGGATACGTTATGTTCCAGCCAGTGGAACAAAACGCGTCGGCAGATTATAAACCGCCTAAATCCAAAAGAGTAATTAAAAAAAAAAAAAAAACTTAAATTGTGTAGAGAAAGATTTTCTCTTTCGCATTATTTAGTTAATTTTTACATGCTTGAAAAAAAATCACAGGGTTTCGCTCCTACGATTCAGCATTTTAAATGGTCATATTTTTCATTAATGAGCCATTTATGCTTTAGACCCACTGATGAAGTACTTAACTACATTTAAATCATAAATGCTCTGGAATCTTGATCAAGAAAACTAATAGAATTAACTTAAACATCTAATCCTACAAAAAAAGACAACTGAATTATTAGAGAGCTACTTAGGTTTTAAGCTACTTTAAACGTTTTCAATAGTGCTGAAGTTAACTAATGTTATAAGATTGAATTCTAAAATTTTTTTTGGAAAAAAATCGAAGGTAAAATTCAAAAATAAAAAATCATGTAGATAGGTTAGCAGTGTTACGGATTACCAGTCAATTTTTTATTTTTGTTGAGGAAAACCAAGTATTATAAACTTATTGGCTTAATTTATTATTATTGTTATTTTTTTTTACTTTATTTTATTGTTTCTAATGTCTACTTCCAAAAAGTGATTTGATGAAAATGGGTGCAAGAGCACTTAAGGTTAGAGATAAAAATTTACTACGTACTTATCAGGAGAGAGTAAGGATCTTATCGTTTCAGCAGCTTTGAGTCTTTGTTTGACATCTAAATATGAAGATGGCTCATCAAACATGAAAATGTCACCGTTCTGGATGCATACCATGGCACATGCAAATCTTTGAAGTTCTCCTCCGGAGAGATCTTCCAGCGATCGTTCTTGAATTTTCTCCAACTCTGAAAATGTTCCGATAGATAATACATTCATATGCTGATTGAGGTACAGGCATATTCACTGACATGTACTACTAAGATGGGGAAACGAATTTTCAATCCATTGTAACTTTTCAAATTTTCTGGTTTGAACGGTTGTACATTTTAGCTAGGGAGGAATATTTTCGAAAAGTAACAACCTCCCCTCCTCTAACTGCAAAGTAGGCTCAGGAAGGATCCATTTCAAAGTGACGGTTAGCCGTCACTTCATTACATCAAGAAAAATGCTTCAGCGAGAGGAATAGCAACTGTAAAGACTACATTGTTACCGATTTTCAGGGATTCTATAAGTTATTCATTTTCAAATTCCCTGACTTTTTTTACTTTTTGCTGACTCAACTACCCTTGACTTTGAAAAGTATGACTTCTGTTCTTAGGACGAATTACCACTGGATTCAAAGGATAAAATAAGGCACTTAGAAATTTTTCAAAAGATATCAATGGTGAGAAGGAGCTCATACACTTTTCACAAAATTTTTTGAATTTTCCCACTGATTCTATGACTTTCTCGGTTTTCCAGACTGCTAGAAAACTTGATTTTACAATTGAATCGAGGTATGCGAAAACGTCCGATGTCCATTTTTTTGGATTTTGAGTTTTTTGGCTTAACGTCATCTTCGAGGGTAGGCGCATCTATGTGTAGACGGATTTGACCTGTTTTTTGTTTTTTCGCCCCCATTTAGGGGTTCGAACCTCAAAAGTATGCGAAAACGTCCGATGTCCATTTACGAGGGTCATCCAATGAGGTTCCCTACCTCTTATCTTCCAAACGGAAAGAGATAAATCAAATCGGTAAAAAAGTTCTTATAAGGCATACTCTAAGCTTTAAAAGAAGCTCAAGTTTTTGAAAATTGGTCGAGGGGTTCGCGAGGAAACTTAATTTTACTGCGACAACTTCCTGTCGCCGCGCGCCCACCTTCGGAGTCTGGATGCGCGGAGAGTCGATTATTTCAGACTTGGGTTTTCGCCGCTAAGCATCATATCAAAAAGAAATTTGAAGGTTTTTATTGAGTAGACCTTACCTTACTTTTTGACGAAGTCCCTGCCTCTGTTTTGACATTTCTGGTATCAATATTGCAGCTTCTTGATGCCTTCCGCGTAGAGGCTGGCTCTTGTCTTGGCACCGGAATCCGTCATTGACAGCGCTCTGTACTTCCGAATCATTCGGATTCCGCTTTCCACCGAGGAAGTTTTTCAGCTCAGTGAACAGACGAAAGTCACATGAGGCTGAATCGTAAGAGTACGGAAGATGGAGGGAAATTTTCTTATGCAAAGCAACTGATTCGGAAGTGTAGAGGGCTTGTCAATGACTGGTTTCGGTGCCAAGACAAGAGCCAGCTTCTACGCGGAAGGCATCAAGAAGCTGCAATATTGATACCAGAAATGTCAAAACAGAGGCAGGGACTTCGTCAAAAAGTAAGGTAAGGTCTACTCAATAAAAACCTTCAAATTTCTTTTTGATATGATGCTTAGCGGCGAAAACCCAAGTCGGAAATAATCGACTCTCCGCGCATCCAGACTCCGAAGGTGGGCGCGCGGCGACAGGAAGTTGTCGCAGTAAAATTAAGTTTCCTCGCGAACCCCTCGACCAATTTTCAAAAACTTGAGCTTCTTTTAAAGCTTAGAGTATGCCTTATAAGAACTTTTTTACCGATTTGATTTATCTCTATTTTTATTAAACTGACTACATTACGACTTTCTTTGAATATTTTCTTCGAGCCGATGACTTTAAATTCTGCGAAAACGGTACATGATAGCCCATGATTTTTGTTTAACAACCTGTATAAGTAATCGAAACTTTCCCAATCTTTTTTCAATTTTTAACTTGTTTAAGACGCATTTCAAAACCATTTTACTGACTGTAAATTTTTTATAGATGGAAAGTCATGATTAATGCTAAAGTTTCCGTCCGGTAAATGTATTACTCCAGTATTTGTCTTGTTCTTTCTCCTTAGCATGAGTTTTCCTGTTAAAAAGTTCACACTTTATTTTGTTTAACATCGATTCACCCTACTTTATATAATTACACTCGATTTTATGCATTCTAGGCAATCCTAGAGTAGAGCAAAAGAGTGGAGTGGTTGCGCGGACTGCACCGCCCCGGAAAATCCATTTTGAGACGGTAACTTTTGCAACGCTGGGGTGCCGTCTCGTTACGCTCTAAGGACAAGCTTGATACACGAATTTGTAGCATTTTGAATCTACTTTCATTTGAAAGGATCTACTTACTTTAAAGAATAGCTGAACAACAGTTACAAGCAAAAAACCATTAAAAAACGAAATTTTGAAAATTTTGGGCTATCTATGAGAACCCTGTAGTGACCGCAATTTTCATCAGAAAAATTTCAAACCGGGTTAAATAAGACCGAATTTTTATCTGCTTTCATGTGAGATCCACAAACTCTGTCTTAAAATCAACGGCTTTGGCGATAATAGCCGTAAAACGAGAGAATAACCTATTTTTGACCGTTTTTTTATCGGGGGGGGGGGGGGGGGCTTGGAGGGGTCCCCATGATTGTTCGAGGGGGCAATTTTGGATTCTCGTTAAGGTCCCCCTATAGATGAGAAATTAAATGAGAAAAAAAGTTCTGCTCCCAAAACATGCGATGGTAGCCGAAAAACGAGAGAAAATAACCGATTTTTGACAGTTGTTTCGATTATGGAGGGGTTTTCGGGGGGGTCCCCATGATTGGTCGAGGGGGCAAATTTGGATTCTCGTTAAGAACTCCCTATAGATGAGAAATTATATGAGAAAAAAATTTCTGCTCTCAAAACGTGCGCTAGTAGCAGAACAACGAGAGAAAATAACCAATTTCTGACTGTTTTTTTGATGTTGGGGGTTTTCGGGGGGGTTCCCATGATTTGTCGAGGGGGCAAATTTGGATTCTCGTTCAGGACCCTCTGAAGATGAATAATTTCACCCTACTTTATATAATTCTAATCGATTTCATGCATTCTAGGCAATCCTGAACACATATCTTGAGGGGCAATCTCAAAGTATGCGAAAACGTCCGATGTCCATTATTTTTCTTCTTCCGCCGTCACGTAACTTTCACTGAAGCCTCGAAGAAAAGAGAAATATTTTTTTTTGTGTTACTGGAGGTCTGACATTATGTTTTACTCTAGTTTAAAGGTTTTTGGAGGGGTCAAAAATAATGGTTTTTGGGCAGATTTTTGCAATGTATGCGAAAACGTCCGATGTCCAAAGCCCTTTTTTTAAAATTACTCAGCACTGAATGGGAGTTGGAATGGGACACAGTTGTGTGCCTTTTCTACAACCCTTTACTAAGAAACACATGCCTTGATTTTCTTCAAAACGCCGATTCTAAAGGCCTCCACAATTTTTTGCGGTTTACCAAAAGTTGATTTTTTGGACATCGGACGTTTTCGCATACTTCGATTCAATTAATTGTGAGAGCTGAGAGGTGCAAGAGGCATGAAATGTTAAGCTGCACACAAACCCATTAGAAACAAACTTGCCAGTGATATCTTGGTCTGGCGTAAGCATCCGTTCTATTACTATTTCAGCTGACCATGAAAGAAAAAAAATAATGGAATTACCTAAGAGTTGACAAATTTCTAGGAGATTATCGCGTTCATTTTTTTTCTTGAGGAGCTGACCCACAGTTCCTTTGACAGCCTTTGGTATTTGATCGACATATTGTGGTTTTATTAAAGCCTTGATGTCATCCTCTAAAATCTTGGTGAAATAATTTTGAAGCTCAGATCCTCGGAAATGATTCAATATTTCCGTCCAATCAGGCGGGTTCTGCAACAATATTAGGCAAGAACTGATATAATTCATGTTGCGATCACAATTAAAGGGTACTTCACATTTATACTTTTGACATACATTTTTTCTTTACATTTATATTTTTAAATTTTTGATTTCACATTCAAACTTGCACGGTAAAAAACTTCACTCTGATTGAACATCACTATATTAAAAAAAAAAAAAAAAAAAAAAAAAAAAAAAAATCAGCTTTTTTTCTTTCTTTCTTTTTTGGAGTAATTGATCATTTTCCATGTGGAAGAGCAAAAATAATTGTACCTAAGGAAGAAGATGTTCACTAGGGATACTCTTGTGCTGCTTAGGAAGGTAGATATACTAAATTTGATTAAAATTGATTTTTCTTCGTCTTTTCCCCCCAGAATTCTGTCTAAATTTTGTGTAAAGTGGAGTTTAAAATTTTTAGTTTGTTTGATAAGTAGACTGATTAAAGCCTTTTAGATTCTACCAAGCACTGAGTAAACCCTACACAATTTAGAAAGCTAATTTTAAGACTAGGCATATTTTGTTCACAAGCAACACTTGCAACTTTTGCTGAAAACACGCAACAGTCGTATTTTGTACAAAGTTATTTTGTGTTGTGGGGGCAGGGCTTATTTTTGCGCGCTATTTTTGGAAACCCTTGAAGCAACATTGTTTTACAGCAACTACAACAAACTCAGTGGCAAGTTGTCTTTGAGTTGTTTACCAAAGCAAGGATAAGAGACACTGTTTCCAGCTGCAACTTGAACCTTCCTCTCTCATTCGGCTCAGAATCAAATAAAGAACTAAGAGAAAAAAACAGATACATTTTGTTGATTTGAACCAAATACTTTTTCTGACAAAAACAGGGAAAAATAGATGATTGAAATACACTAGAGTCACAAATTTCCGGAGGTTTTCACTTTAAGGAATGATAATGTACCTTCTGGGCATTTCTAATATGAGTCGTTTTGACATGTTTCCTTAAAAATTGGTAGTATAATTTTGCAAAGTCAGAAATCCTCAAAATACTTGGGATCATTAATGGCAGTTTATTCATAAACTCCTCAAGGGCAGGACCCGTTTTCTTCTCTGTGGGAACTCAAATCAGTTTCTTCTTCTGTTCTCACAGTGCGTCTTAGAGTTAGCAAAATGAAAAAATATATTTTTGTTTATTCTTCTTCGGAGGCTTTTATATTTTACTTCAAATTGCTTCCCCCTTTCCAAAATTCTCCTGTTAAATCTAAGGAAAGACCCATGAAGGCAAGAGAAATAAAATATTATCGATGATTAGAAAAATTTTCTGGGTTTAAACAAAACAGACTTACAGCATAACGTCCTAAGTTGGGTTTCTGTTTTCCCGCTAAAATCTTCAAAGCTGTGGATTTGCCGATACCATTGGTTCCAACCAAACCTAGGACTTCTCCAGGCCGAGGAATAGGTAGGCGATGCAATTTAAATGAATTCTGCGAGTATCTGTGCGTAGTATCTCTTTCTAAATTGCTTGGCAAATTGATAATGGTAATGGCTTCGAAGGGACATTTCTGAAAGCACATTAGACGAGAAAAATGTAAGATATACACAGTAAAGCTAATGCATAAGCAAAAGAAGGAGAATGCTAACTTTTTCTTGTGCTCAATTAGGAACAAAATTACTCTGCTTACCACAAATTGTTACTTTTGAGGTAGAAAAAACCCTAAACAAGGAAGATATTCTTTTCCATTTTTTGAGAGGATAGAAGTGATACATCGGCACTGAATTTTTGAAGTTACAAAACTAGCCCCTGAATACCACAGGCTGTTTTTATACCTGCTCACCAAGCTGCTTAAAAAATTAAGAAAATCATTGGATCAGCCCGCTTTGAATACTTATTAGCACACCTTCAAATACCTCTAGAAATGAGTTCACTCATTAAAAGCGAGGGCTCTAATTGACTTGTACCTTGGTTGAAAAATATGATAAAATTGGCAAAATACGCACGGATAAAAAAATAATTTTTTGTAAAACCGAAGATAGCAACTAACAAAATTTTCCTTTTTTTAAAAAAAAATATGTGTGAAAAAAAGCGATTCAAGCCGATATCAATACACAACTTTAAAGCAATATTACATTTTGGTTTTAAAAAAAAAACTGTTCTTCAGGCCACCCTAGTGAATCCCTGCCTAGCCTCCCTGTTCAGTTACTTCTAAAATAACCTTCCCGTCAATACCTGGACAGGGTTGCAGAATCTTCCAAGCTACCACATTTTCACGCACCCACCGGCAGGCTTTCTCCATTTTTTTCATCAGTTTTCTCAAAAATTTCCACCAATTTAAAAAAATATGGCCTTTTTCCATGTTTTTCTTTGAATTTCGACTGAAGACCCTTCAAAATTTTCCCTCCTTCCACATTTTGGGGGCTTTTCCACATTTTCCCACGCTCGCCGGTGATCGGGCATTTTCTGCACCACCGTACTGGGGTGAGTCCCAAATGGAGTTAACAAAACTACAACAAAAAAATTCATCACCTTGACGCAAATACCACAACCAATACACAGTTCTTCCGATATCGTAGCAATCTTGTCATTTGGAGCAACTTCAATACAAAGTTTTCCCATGCGTACAACTGGACACGACTTCTTGCATTCTTGTCGACATCTTCGAGGTTTACACCTGTCATTGTTGACAATAGCTATTCGAGTCAATTTACTACTGTCATCCTGATTTTTACTTGCACGCGGCATTTTTATCTGAAAGTAAAGAGATGAAAAATTTGCAATGAGTTGAAATTACATAGAAAGTTATGGTAGATGAAAAGCGAAATTTGCCAAAAGAAGAAATCAAAATACCAGGATAATTTTGGAGTTCATACATTCATTTCTAAGGGGAGGGGGGGAGTCTGGGAAGGACCAACATTGAAAAACAAAAACGCACACGTACATAGATAAGAGCAGCAACTTTTATTGCAAGATTTTCTACTTCGAGTGGACATGTATTCTACAAATGCAAGATTAGGATTTTTATGCTGTAAATGTTTCCAAAATCAACATTCCACAGTATTGAGGTTACAGGAATTCTTACCTATGCTTTGACTAAAGTTTCATTTGTTCGAGGCTCTTCAAAAACTTTGGGTTAGTTTAAGTCTTAGATACATATTCCCAATGGAATACTTGCGGCTCGCATGCGATCGGAGAAAATTTTGTTTTGAATCAGATGGAACTTCCATTGCATATTTTTCGTAGAATAATTACTTCAAAGTGACTGAAATGTTGATAATTTAGTTTTAAAGAACTGTGACATTCAATATGACAACGTGAGTTCCTTCTGATTCATTTCCTCTTTAGTGTGCGCAGGCAATAGTTAAATAGACAGATATGCAAAAAGGAATGAAAGCTTATTCCAGAAGGATAGTCTATTCACTTTCAAGAAACCACGTTTTCGGAAACGAAATGCGCAAATAGTTAAAAAGTTTGGGGAATTGGAAATTAAATTGCACATAAAAAATGTATCCGATTGTAATAATCTCAGAAGTTGCCGATCAGATGAAAAACGAGAAAAAACCCACCAAGAAACGTGACTTGAACTGTAAGTAACAAGTTCTGGGTTCAAACTATTCTGCAGGGAAAACAAGGCTAAAAATTTGGAATTTCATATATACATTCGAGTTGCTTTTACAGCGCGCACGGGCGCTCTGCGACACTTAACCGCCATTCTTGTCTGACCCAGAGGTCATCTGGTAAATGGCATCTTGTAATTCCATTTTGAATGCCACCAATTCTACGATTTCGCTGGACGTCCCCACGTCTCCTCCCAGAAGGCGCATGGGACGTCTCCTCCCAAAAATTTCAGTTGCATGTTTTTTTTTTTTTTTTTTTTTTTTTCCATTTACTTTTTTTACAAAATTTTGAGCTAACGAGTGTCAGCACAAGACTGAGGGGGAGAGAGTTCAGCTCAAGCAGATGCATTGGAATATTATCCCCCCCCCCCCCCCCCCCCGGTGTTGTACTGATACTCGTTACTCGATACTCAAATCGCGTCAGTCCGAACTCTGTATTAAGAAAAAACGCCTTATGAGTCTTTGGTCGTTGCCAAAGTTCGTGTGATAAAATGAGAATTTCATGGGAAATTTATGACCCCCCCCCCCCCCATTTTCTAATGAATTGTAATCGCGATTTCATCAAAACATTCTAAATAATTCAAGGAAAAATATTCATACCGTACCTATAACCATAAATAATACTAATTATGTATTATCGTGATGCGTACAGCTTTTGTTTGCGGAACGACGCAATTCTTTTAGAGACTTTCTCTGATCTTTGCCCCCCCCCCCACCCCTATTCTAGTTCTGAATTTTTCTTATTTTTCCTAATTTTTCTTCACTGTTACGGATCTGTCTCTCAAATAATGCATTTCCGTGTTTTTTTCCTGTTTGCAAAAGTTATGTCCCTTTTTCATTGTTTTGCAGCCCCGAGGTTTCTTGACCTGACCGCCAAAGAAATAAATCAGGGGATTTTCGTGTCCTATTTACAATACGGAGCTCCTCTCTATTGTTTTGACACGTGAGGTCCATCACCAACCTCAGTAAAACAAAGGACCCTTACGCTTACTGGCTGCATCTACCTGGCTAATGATGTTTACAATGGAATGCCCCTTCCTAAAGTTCCGTGAAGTTCGGGTTTCCTGCGACTGGAAAACAAGGAAATAGTTTCTAGAATACATCCTAATTGCGAGATGGGTCAGCGAGGGGGGGGGGGGGGGATTTTTGTGGTGGCTACAGACACACAGGTTACGAGCTTATAAAAGGGAAAGCCCAACTCTAAATTTGAGTCAGTTTGGGTTCAGCAAGCGAAGTAGTTCAATAGGTGAGCAGGTCAGGGGGTCAGTGGTGTTGTGTTGTAGTGGTATAATGCAGTCAGATACCGGAATCGCATCACTTATGCTAATTTCTAATCCGTGAGTACACTGTATGATATCTTATTCATAGCTTCTACTGTCATAAAATTTAAAGTTTAAATTTATATCCTCTACAATTTAAAAACTTATTTTTTATTTTTTTCATTTCAAAATTATTATATTTTAATTTAGATTTTAAATTTATTCTTTTTAAATTTTAAAATTTTTATTTTTCAATTTGATTTTTAGTTTAGTGTTTCACATAATTTTTTCCAATTTATTCATCCTCAATAGATTAATAGTGCATATATATTCCTACTGCTACTACTGTATACTTACTACTACTCATACTATACTTACAATACTTGTATACTTGCTAAACTTACTAGATTTACTTACTACTACACTACTTACTATGTACATACTACTACCACATACATCCTACTACTACATACATAGTGGATATATCCTATTGATCTATTAAGTATGAAAAAATTGTTAAAAATGATGAAACATTAATATAAAAATCAAATTGTAAAATAATTTCTACGTCTAAAATTTAAAAGATAAAAATTTTCAAATAAAAAATCAAAAATTTTTAAATTCAAAAATATAGTTTTTAAACTGTAAAGAATATAACCTTTTTTCTTAAACCAGATTTCTTCCCCCTCTTCAAAAGCTCTCACTTTCCTCACTCTTCTTCCTCATTTGTATGTATCTTTTCTGAATTGACAAGAGATACGGTTAGATAAGAAGAAATTTTCAGCATTTTGATCACACAGAAAATTGATTGACTACGTGTTCATTTTTCTCCCTAATAACAAACTAGTTTTGCTCTCTGTGTTAATTTTTTTACTTTCATTCATTTATTTTTTCAGATACACACAGATACAGTGTGAACACTACTTTTCGTGTGAAACGAGCACAGTAAAAGCTGTTTCACCTTGTTTTATTTACTGTTTTTTTGTGAATATACCTCAAACTATTTTTCCTCTTTTTGCACGGTTTCAACTGTTCAACTAAGTTTCATTTTGCGTCTTATATTCCGTAACCTCAAACTACTTTTTTATTTTTTTTTATTTTTATTTATTTTTTTTTTCCAGATCGGCAAGAAACGAGCACAGTGAAAGCTGTTTTACTTCATTCCATTTGGTTATTTTAGTTTTATTTCAGACACTTGCTTCATACTACTTTTTTTTTCTTTCTTCAACTAGTCCTTCATTCATCTTTGATTAAAATTCCCTTCCCCTCCTTTTGCAGTTGAATTGCATTTTATAATATTGTGAACTACCACTTTTAACTAAACAACAAAAGCCCCTATCTGCATAGAGAAACTAATGAAACATACCTTATTTCTAAAATGCAACAGAATGTTCCTTATTGAAAAATGTAGTTCCATTTCCAGGATCAAAAACTCTCATTTGGATTATTGAATTGCACATTAATTATTTTTAGTGATGTAAATATGAACATAGATTTTGGCATAATTTACCAGGAGATACCAAGATATTTTTGATCACTCTGCAATTTTAAATCCCTTTAAAATGACTAGTTAGTCGCTCACAGAACTAATGGTGAAAGATAATGAACAAAACTACTTTTCCACTAAACTTTTTATTTTCAAGTTAGGTTAAGGTGATTTGATGGACGTCATATTTAGTGTCAGAACGCCATGCAATATATCGCATCAATTGGTTTCATTTTTTCAGCTACTCATCATTTTCCTCGAATTTTGAGATCGCAATTTTCTTGCCCATAGACTAAAGAATTCACTTACCAATTTTCACAAACAAATTCAACGAATTAAGGGCATGGTTTTTTTTAGAGGGAAAATATTGCATTCGACACTGATATTGAAACTACACTCGAATGCGATATTTTCCTCTGAAAAAAACCACGCCTTTATTACATTGAATTTGGTTGTCGAAATTGATATGTGAATTCTTTAGCCTCCTGGCAACAGAATTGCGATCTCAAAATATGAGAAAAATGGTGATTAGCTGAAAAAATGGGACCAATTGATGGGATATATAGCATGTCGTTCTGACACAAAATATGGCGCCCATCGAATCACCTTAAGCTCCAACTAATCATACTTTTTTTTATTCTTAGTTTGTTTCAGGTCTGCAAAAAACGAAGAAAATGCTCCGCATGATGCTCCATTGAAGACGGAAGTGGTGCCCTCCAAAATGTGTACCTATTTGTTCTATCGTATCCTTGACTTGAAAGCCCTCAGTTGTAAAAAGATATTTGAAAAGTATTTGCAACTCCTTTCAGTTCTGCATGGTTCTTGTGTGATACTATCAAACAATACTGCATTCAACTGGAAGTAATTGGACTGAATTATGTAGAAAGGAGTTAACTCTTTCGATTCATTATAAAAAAGACATAAATGCCATAAATTTTCCTTTATGAGCCAGAAAAATTAGTTTCTTTTGACGTAATACAGTTCAGTTACTCAACAGCTGAATGCAAACTTGCAATTAACAAGAAAAATAAAACCACAAACAAACAAACATGGCCAAGACTGTACATAACAAGGTAGTAAAATATTGCTGCGCCCACACAATTTTGCAGGGAAAATAAGGCCAAAAAGTTAAAAAAATCAAAAGTTCTTCTTGGCCTTGTTTTACCCTCAAAATAGCGTGGACCTGCCACTATTTTGCCACCCTTTCCCCGTTAACGCTGCATGATATAGCCCAAAAGTAATACAGAACTGCAATTTAAATTTGAAAAAATAAGTGATGCCTAAAATTTGGATACATTTTGGCATGGTGCCTTAATTAAAATTCTGACAAGAGATAAATGGACGTATGCACGTTAAAAGGAAGTAAGTTGCATGCAAATAGTTCCCTTCAGCATGCATAAGTCCACTTTAATAATGGATGATGATGAAACGGAACTTTTAGCTACGTAGATTAGGGCTTAAATAGAAATGTAGAAGCCAGTTTTGTCACCTGCTGCTTATCATACTGATAATTCTTGATTTTCCTTGTTTGTTTCAGATGCGGCTGAAGAAACGGGCTTGGGGGGAGGGCTCGCTGAGGGGGGAGGTTCCCAGGGAAGGGGGGTTCGTGGGGTTGGGAAGTATCGCGGAGTAAGGATCCCCAAGGGGGGAGAGTCCCGGGGAATGGGGGGTCCGTGGGGTTTGGTGCGGGCTCGCGGAATAGGGTTTCCCGAGGGGGTTCCCGGGGAGAGGGGGGATGTCCGTGGGGTTTATGTAGGATCGCGGAGTAGGGTTTCCAAGGGGGGAGGGGGCCGGAGTAGAATCACGGGGGGAGGAGTAGGTTTTTTTTTTTTTTTTTTTTTTTTTTTTTTCTGCGACTGGCTTGCTGAGATCCTCCGGGGCGTTACGTCCCGGGGTCCGCCGTCGCCGGCAGGGGCGCCCGTCGGGACCCCGTGGGTCCGTTGGGCGTCCCTGCCCCCGACCCCCCGCGAGGGGGGTCTTTGCCCCCCCGCAAGGGGGGGCTTTTTCCCCCCTCGCGGGGGGTTGGGGGTGGGGCGCCCAACGGACCCTTATGGGGTCCCTGCGGGCGCCCCTGCCGGCGACGGCGGCTCCGGGGCGTTGCGCCCCGGAGGATCTCAGCAAGCCACGAACGGAAAAAAAAAAAAAAAAAAAAAAAAAAAAAAAGGGAGGAGGTGGGAAAGGAACCCGGGCGCCGGAAGCCGGGGTTGGGGCAGGCCGCCGCCAACGTACCAGGATCATCGCCAACGTACCAGGATCATCGCAACGTACCAGGATCATCGTCAACGTACCGGGATCGTCGATATTTTTTTTTTTTTTTTTTTTTTTTTTTTTTGTTTCAGGTGCTGCTGCTGTTCCCGCAACCGAAGGTAAGATACCGTTTTATTTCTCCTCGTTGCTACACAAGGGTTGTAATCGTTAATCAGTTTCAGAGGGCACTGCTTCCGTCTTCTACAGGCAGAGCTGCTTTTTAGTAGAATCAGAAGCTGGAGCTGCGTCAACTTTGGTAAGTGTTTTATTTTGTTTTCTCCCTTCCCCCCCTCCTCCCCGTGGATTAGGGCTCATGGCGATACCACGTTAAAAAAAACGCGCCGAAAGCTCTACCTCCAGGAGCAGTACCGTATCTTTTAGTTGATCAGACTCTCCTAAGGTGGTGTGGAAACGAGCTTCTCAAATATTGTTTCCCCATTCCCTCCCCAAGCTGCGAATTATAGCTTCTAGCCGTACAAATGAAAAAATTAAATAAATAACGTCAAAACCCAAGAATCTTCTTATTGGACCGTAAGAAATTGAAGTTTTTGGGTGAAAGCCACACTAAGCTGAAGAAGTGTGAATTTTCTTTCATATATGGAGAGCTGAAATTCAAAACCTGGTAAGTGCCATCAGGTATTGTCACCATCAAATTTTCGATCTTTCTCATAATATTCCTGGTCTTTCCTCTAATTTCCCTAGTGAGATGAAATTCCCAATTTCCCAGACTTGCCAATACAAAGCTGGTAGCGTCCACACCTAATAAGTCTACGCACTTCTAGACTGTAACAGATGAAAGTCTGGTGTCACTTTCAAAAGTAAAGTAAATGGAAGAATCAAGATGGCGGATGTAGTCTGTAAGTGCGTAAACTTACTTGGTGTGAACTGTAGTACGATGAAAGACAGGTCTTATTAGAGAGCAGAGGGAAATGATATTGATATTCTTTTCCGAGCTTTAGATTAAATAGAGCGAAGAAACTTGGGGAAGATTTGAGGTGCGTAAAAATAATTGCATAATCTATGACATTTTCCTGCAGATTTTTCAACAGGTACCATTCCTGATGAAAGCTTCACACAACGATAACACTGGGATCTGAGGCAAAACCACGTCAGGTCCAAAGAAGAACTCCAAAATTAGTCTGCTTCTGCTTAGGAGGAGGAACATTCAATTCTCCATATTCATCCTGAATACTTAGAGTAGGAAATTGCGGTGTAAATTTTCTTAGTATAACGAGAACTGGGGAAAATAAAAATGCAACCATCTGTTTCAGACTGAGTCTTGGAAATGATAAGTGAACACCGCCGAAGAAGTACATTCTTGAGAATACCGCAAGAAATAATAGTCTGAGAGTAAAGTATGGAGAACGTGCGTGTCTCCTGTGAAAACTTACCAAATTTCGAACTGATGAAAAAGCTAGTTTCACTAAAACTAAATGATCACAAGCCACGAGTTCTAGTCAAAATAACTTTCATCTATGATAATGGAATATAACCTCAAAACAGAATTTCAAGAAATTGAACCAAAGATTACACTGCCAGTCCAAAGACCCAACGACTCAACCAAAAGTGGCGGGATTCTGCATGGCGGCGGCATATGTCAAGAGTGTTTTGTTTTGTTATTTAGTGATATTGATAACAGTTCTTCATCAAGTGCAAGTATTAACGTATTATTGGCTTTAGTCAATGCTCTATCATCATGGTCTCACGAGAATCGTTAGAGGAGCATTTCAACGAAATGGGTATTGAAGTAGCGGATCCTGTCCTTGATAAGTGTGAGTTATCAAACTAGACTCAAGGCCCCCTCGAAAGGGCTCATGTTCATCAAGCCTTCATCCACCGTCTGTCTGGACTGATTCTTAATGAAGGCTCAATTACTTTAGGAATGATGAATTGCTTTTGTTACAGTTACCAACAATGGGATATTAAAAATATTTCAAAGTTCCCCCGACATTTTGGACAACAGGTCTAGAGTCGATGCTGCGTTTGTTGACTCTTGTCGACGTTCTGTTCACTAGTGCCCGCACAGCCGCAGGCCACTAGCAATGTAAGGTGACGCTGCTGCCATGCGCAGACACATCACATGGTTATTTCTAGGCCGCACTGAGCTGTGCACTGTTCATTCATCTGCGGCCGAAGCTTTTGCCACTTTAATATTTGAAAACAGCATGTGCAATTGGCATAGCTCTAAATAATTGGTAGAGTCCACAGCAAATAACTTTATGCTGTTTCTAACTGCGTCATAAGATCTGCCATCTTGATCCCTCCATTTTTCACCATTTTTAATCTGACGCCTCAAGATTCTCTGGTGCATTCTGTAAGTGTGTAAATCCACATGGCATTGATTTTACAAGTAACTATTCTAAGGGAAAGAAGGGATTTTTTTCATCTGAAGTACATAGAAACATAATACTTTTGGTGTACACGGTGTAACTTTTCCAGTAAACTGCTCTTGTGTCAAGGAACTACTGAACTCCTAGCCTCAAGCGCTAGTGTCATCAACCAGGAAGTGACTGCACCTAGAATCACATTAGCGTAAGTCACCTCATGACTTAACTCTAGAAATGGCACCCTCAATTCCTCTCTGAATCCTTCCAGTCCAGTCCTTCTAGTAATCGAAAGCCAAAAAAATATGAAAAAGTAGACCACCGACTGCAAGCCATCTGGAGCTCAGTTGCAACATTGTTGCATTTCATTATCCTTGGTTGCTTCTTTTGGCTTGTGTATCGGCGCTTTTGTAAAAAAATGAGTTTTTTTTCTGATCTCTCTTCCATAATTTTCAACAAGCAACTAGTTATACACGTTAATTTTTTCTCTTTTTGATCAAAATATACAGGTATCGAGTTATGCGCAACTTATGACGTTGGTGCAGAGGAATTTGTTGAAACATGGGTCTCCTTCAGTCTCACACATTCAAGTGGGAACACGGATAAACCCACGGCTGAAAGCATAGCAGCAATGGAACGGTCTGCTCTCGCAAAAAAACAAGACTCCACTGGAACACCCAAAAGGAAACAGATGACCGTCTACAATAATGCTAATTCATCAGTTAATGCGTATCCTTTTTTATTCCACTTTTTATTCTACAAAATCTACATAAATTATCTTATCAACATCATCAACTTATCAACATTTTGTGAAAATTTTAGTGTCAGTGCGCATATTTAAACATTGTTTCTAAAGCAGTGTGCTATATTCAATGTCATTGTTTTAAAGTAGAAATATACTAAAAATTTGTTTGAAAACAAATAAAATCTACTATAAATTAAAATTCATCACTCCATATGTCCTCATAAATGCAAATGTACTACAAAGGCTGCCCAAAAAAACTGAGAGCTTGCCATTTCTGAACAAACTATTAAAGACATCACAACAAGGTTTGTGAGGACTTGTAGCTTATCACATTAACTTCCCAATGCATATGGTGAAAAATTTGCACTTCTATACTGATTTTCCAAAGTCTCATTCTAAATCTGACACAGAGTACCGCATGGCTGTAATAGGTGGAAGGAAAATTTTGTAGACTTAATTAATCCTTCTGCTCAGGTTCTCCACAAGCCCGTAATGTCTCACTTCGAAGCTTTTGTGAACACCTAGCCTCAGTGAATGAGAACAAGTCCTGGGAAACTCCACCCTTTTTGCGATAACCCCTTTTTGTAGGTACTACCTGTAAAATGTATGGTTTGCCAAATCTACAAATTTGCATGGTCATCAAAAGAATTGCAAAACTTTTAGTAACTGTGCCATCTGGTTTTTCACTTCAAATGCCTGGAGGTGGTTTTTGTGAATTAGTATTAGCCACTAAAAATATTCTACTTGCAATGGTGCGATAAATTTATGTCTCTCTCTAATCAACTTTGCTCTATTATCATGCAATATCATATTTCAAAATCTGAAATCCTTAATAAATTTCGTAGAAATGATGATGCTGTCCTGAGTTTATACAATGTAACTCCCAAGGTGAGTGAATTTTTTTTTTTTTTCGTTTATTAATTTTTCTTTAATAAAGAACAAGAAATTAAGGTGATTCGATCGACACTATATTTTGTTTCATAACAACATACGATGTATCGTATTGATTAGTTCCATTTTTTCAGCTACTTTTCATTTTTCTCGAATTTTGAGATTGCAATTCTGTTGTCAGGAGACTGAAGAATTCACTTACCAATTTTGACAAACTTTAACGTAATAAAAGTGTGGTTTTTTTCAAGGAAAAATATCGCATGTGATACTGATATCGAAACTGCACTCGAATGCGATATTTTCTCTCTAAACAAACCACGCCTCTATTATGATGGATTTGTTTTCGAATATTGGTAAGTAAATTCTTTAGTCTCCTGACAACAGAATTGCGATCTCAAAATTCGAGAAAAATGAGAAGCAGCTGAAAAATGGAACCAATCAATGCAATATATTGCATGTTGTCTTAACACAAAATATGGCGTTCATAAAATCACCATAAAATATAGTCTGCCCAAAGCAAGTCCAAGAGAATTGAAACAGTTGGCCTATACATTCGGTGTAGGAGAATCAAGTTCCGGCCAAAGAATTTAGTGCGTGGGGTATCAAATTTCAACAGAACAACAAAAATTACGCGCAAATTTCACTAAAAACTGTTGAAGAACTGATCTGTAGAGGATAAAGAAATTATTATACTGTAAATAGAAGTAGCAAAATGTAATTAGCCAATCACCCAAAAGTGTTCTCTTCATGAGTCACAATTAGACAAAATAGAATGCCAAGAGACATAGATTCTATTCTTCTATTCTTTTCTCATCATGAATAATAATAGATTAACTCACTCAACCTCTTAATTCTTTTTTGCAGGGCAGAACGTGTCAAAAACGGATCAATGTTACACCAACTGTAGTTTCTGATGACATCAGCAGTCATCGAAGTCCAGGCACATTTTCTCCTGCTACCTATTCTCTCACGGCGTAGGTTCCAGTTTAAATCTCTTTTTCTTTCCTCTTCTCTTGTGAGGGTATAGGATACCAAGGTTTTCAACTAGTCTTTTCGAAACTTATTAACGTGGATTCAAGAAGAAAGACCCCACAGAAAAATTGTATCGAGCAGACATCACATGCCAGACTATAAACATTTCTAACTATGTGAGAAAACTCCCCTCAGTGTTTTCTCATAATTTCCTCTGACCCTTTGAAATTGCTTCCAGATTGGCTTATGCTGTCTTGTTTTGTTGCTTTTCACCACTGTATCTTTTCAGTTGATAACTTCTCAAGATGTGCTCCGTTTGTTACACAGGATTACACCTAGTGGCAATTTCAAAGAACGCACCAATCGAAATCAAGTATTATGTTCTTATGGGAAAGAGATGTCCTCACAAAAAAGCGCTGACATCAATCTCAATATCGAACCGTACGGAAATGTCATACCTCCAAACTCCAAATACATGTACAGGCAGTTGCATGATGATGCTGATATTTTACTCGACACCACCACAGCCATTGGTTCTTTTATTGTTAAAAAGTATGATTTGCCAGATCCGAAAAGCATAACTTCAGTCAGTGAGGTAAAGCTTTGTTTTTGCATAAAATTCTGTCCCTTTGTGTGTAATGATTTTTGGTCTAGTATGTTAGTAAATGAATGGCTCATGGGTTTAAATTAGTTTAAATAAATGATGTAACCATAAGTTTTGTTCATGATGATCTCTGCTGAAAAATGTTCCTTTGTGGACGGAGTTCCCTTCTCCCATCGATGGCCACATTATGTTTTGTTCATATAGTTGGAGGGAATGTCTAAAAAGATCCATGTATGTAGTTAAAAAAGAGTAGCTATATTCTATTTCAGAGGTATTTAATTTAGGTGAAATGCTTAAGATGCCAAGTAGCATTTTTCAATGGAAAAATCGGGATATATTGCAATTTTATCGGCGATAAATTCGATAGGATCATCAACATCTGAGCGATTTCCCTTGATCTTATCGGGATAAAATCGCCCAAAAATTTATCGCAATAAATGGCGATTTCATCTTGATTTTATCGATGAAAATTGATTGAGAGTTTATCGAACCAAAAATTGCGATGTGTAGCGATTTAATTGCCATAAATCGCAATTTTTAATGCGATAATATCTTTATTTATTGCCATCGATATAATCGCGATAACCAATCGATAAAATCGCTATTTATTGCGATCACTGCTACTTGGGATATGCAAGTATTTCATATTTTCAGTTTAAATTCAGCTGTAACTAGGTACTTTGACCAATTTAGGTGTAACTAGGTATTTTGACAAATTCAGGTGTAGCTAGGTGTTTATACCATAAAGTTTTTGATTACAGGTAGATTTCATTTCTATTGGACGAATCGGATGTGATGGCAATGGAAGACTCAATGAGTCATCAATCATCCTAGAGGGATGCAGGTGGGACATGAATGGTGCTACTATGCCTCTACGAATACCACCAGGAGTCGAGTATTCATTGTTCCCTGGCCAAATCGTCGTAGTGGAAGGAAAGAATCCTAGTCGTAACTGTCTACTAGCAACAAAAATTTATTCCGATGCCTCTGTCAATCCATCTATAGAAATACCCGTATTCCAGTCCAAAGGTGACTCACATTTTTTTAATTTTGATATGAATAAGGTGACTTCTTTCGGCTCTTTGTGTAACGATTGGCATCTAAAGAATTTTTTAACAAAAAAATTTGATTATCAAAAAAAATGTAACAATCAATTTATTTATAAAATAAGTGACTCTTATCAAGGCTGGTTTCCATCTAAGGGTGATCCACGTCAATATCTCAACCATTAGGTTTCAAACAGCTCCTTTAAAAAGCTAGTTATGCAACAGTAACAACTTCACGACTTTACTGGTTGTTCCAGGACTTTCTCAAAATTTCATACAAAGTAAAAACCCAGTATATTTTTTATAGGGGTCTTAGAGGCCTTCTTCAGACTTTCTTGTATGAAATCTTTGTGAAAGGCTAGGGTTAAGGCTGCTTTCAAGAAAGGCCCGTCGGTAACATTTTTGTATTGAAAATGGTACAGAAGTGTAATACTTGGTACCATAAAAGTCCTTATTTTCAAGCAGAGTGCCTCTTTATGGAAATGGGTACCTAACGGTGAGTTTGCGTTCGTAATAAAAGTACTTCAAGAAAGCACTAATTGTAGGGATCAAAGTACAAAAGTTATAGAATATTTTTAGCAGCCAGTGAATGGAAAGATAAACACATTCCCCCCGTTTTTGCTCCTTCTGTTATTTCATCTCTCTTTGCTGTGTAAGTAATGCAGAATTTGTTTTCTTCCTTTCAGACCCTCTACAAATAATTGTTGCAAGTGGGCCTTTTACCTTCAATGACTCAATGCTGTATGAGCCTTTAGAAGATTTACTGTTATCTGTGGAGAAGCTAGAACCTCATATTTTCATACTAATCGGACCTCTAGTAGATGCAGACCATCCATTATTTGGAGATAATGTTTCTTTCCTAGCAACCCCTTTTCAAGAGTATCATGAGCAAATTGTGAAGAAACTCCTAGATCGGTTTCGCGGGTAAGTATGCTTTTAATAGGAGCTTCTCATCTGCGTGCCTCTAGGTAAGGTTGGTCATCCAAGGATTTTCTTCTTTCTTGGCTTTAAGGTGATTCGATGGACGCCATATTTTGTGTCAGAATGGCATGTGATATATCGCATCAATTGGTTCCATTTTTTCAGCTACTCATAATTTTTCTCCAATTTTGAGATTGCAATTCTGTTGTCAAGAGACTAAAGCACTCACTTACCAATTTAACAAAGAAATTCAACGTAATAAAGGCGTGGTTTTTTTAGAGAGAAAATATCGCATTTGATACTGATATTGAAACTGCACTCGAATGCGATATATTCTCTCTAAAAAAATCACGCCTTTACTACGTTGAATTTCTTCGTTAAAATTGGTAAGTGAGTGCTTTAGTCCCCTGACAACAGAATTGCGATCTCAAAATTCGAGAAAAATGGTGATTAGCTGAAAAAATGGAACCAATTGATGCGATATATCGCATGCGGTTCTGACACAAAATATGGTGTCTATCGAATCACCTTAACAAAATTCATTAAGCGGCAATTCTATGAAAATTTGAACTTTCGCTCAAATCTTATTTTGGCACAAAAAATTTGGGAACTTTACTTTTTGACCAATAGAATGCTTTCATTTTAAAGTCTTTTAATTTGAAAATAAATTCAATCTGTATTTGAAGTATTGTTAGGTATGATTTATCAGTGCATGTTATTTGAAGGTGGGCTTTGGTGGCCAAAAATCTCTATCTTAGAGGTTCTTTTTAGATTCACTCAGCACATGACCAATTTACACTTGTTTTAATCTTAACTTGAATATTCAGGTAATCCATTAGGAATAATTTGATACTAACTGGAATCGTATCCATTTTACTTTGATTTTTAACTCAACTTTAAATTTTGGGTAGGAGAAACTATGCATCTAGACAAGCACAAAATTATTCTCAGCTCAATTAATTGAAAATATTACTTTGTTCCTGTTTGCTCAGTTCGGCCGATCTTAAAGTCATAAGCAGTTTTTCTAATTAACCATCAGTGTTAATACTTTTGAATCAGTTGTTCGTTGAAACCAGTACTTCTAAACTTAATCCAAGGACAAAGGCAGCAAGGCGCACCTTAGCCAAGGTGACATACCTAATGACTCAGATTACTGCAATGACTTACTCAGATCACTGCATTCCCTCTGTAGTGAGAAAACTCTGCTTATTGCAGTCATGATGTCACTTTTGCCATGATTGTATGATCACCAACTTGTCTTAATCCTGAGACATTAAAGGTTTGTTGTTAGGTAAAGACTCTTCAGTCTCTTCAAAATGGACAACACTTTGCAATAAGTAACTGCAACGTATAACTCATTTCATAAACAACGTGCGTGCTATTAGTTTTGCAATGCTGACAGGTGCTTTTAGAAGCCAGAAGCACTGGTTCCATTTTTTAAAATGAAATTCAAATAACCCTTGTAATGACTAAAATCCTAATCAGTGGTGATACGCGGAGCTTTAAATCAAGAATCTGCCATGAAGAGATCATATGGTGAGAAAACAATTACAGCCTGAAATGCCAGGTTGACACATCACTACTTTTTGATTTTCCATGAGGAGAAACCCTTGAAAGTAGGCAATCCTCAGCATGAAAGGAGAACCAATAAATTGCATGTAATGATATACTACAATTAGATTATTGGATTTGTTATAGTAAACGGACTAAAATTGTAATGGTATCAAGTATGAGAGATGCGTGCTCGCACCCTGTGTACCCTACGCCTCCTACCCTTTCCAGTCATTCAATACAAAGCGTGTCGGACCCATGCCTCTTGAACATCTCCGGCTTGATTGTCGGAGCTACCTCAACCGATATATTGATGCATCTTAGCAAAGAGGAAATATCAGGGTAACCACTTTTATCTTCTTTTATCCTTATAAATCTTTCTTTTTCCTACAAATTTTTCCAATAACGCCCTTAATCAACTTGATCTGTAAAATGGAATAGTCTGCAATTACTTAGAAAATATAGTCATCACAAGCGTGTATCACTGAGCTGTGAGGGGGTGCAAAAAGTTCCAAAACACTGACCAATTTCTACATAACAATCTAACGTTTTTGCCAATCTGCTTCACAAAAATTGTTTAACTCGTCTCACTTTTTGGAGGAAAGGAAGTCATCTCTTTTGAAAATTACCTAATGTTCACTGTGACAAGCAAGTAGAGAGTTAGGAAATTTTTCGCAACTTCGCAAGTAACCCTTTTGCTTGTGGTCATTGATCGGTCAAAGATAGTAGACCTTTGTAGCGTTTGTGAGCAGACAGAAAACAACGCAAGTTTGATTGCAAAGCCTAATTACTTTGAGAAAACTTTTGTTTGGGCAAAAAAGTGACCAAAAAACTCCATGCCATGCCTTCCAAGCTGATTGCTGCGAGAAATTCATTATGTCATGGAAGAAAAAAATAGTTCAATTCGGTATTTGCGACAGTGAAAGTATCAAATATAAATCTCATAAGGAGTAAATTTTGATTAGGTTTTCAGTTTAGTTCTTGAAATTTTGATGCACTTGCCCAGTACCTGTATTAACATATTTGTGACATCAAAATTTCCCTCCTTTCATTCATTTCATGACAAACAGCTAATCAATATAGAATAATAACTGGACCGAGTTTAACAGAAAGGAACCAAGCCACATCAGCTATTGCCAAGTTTAACTGGGCAGTTAAATTTTTTACAAGAGAACGTTTGTTCGGATTTCTTTGAAAATTTTAAGGAATTTGCTTTGTACCATGGAGAATTTTCACTGAAATTTGCACGAAAATCCGCACAACCGTTTTCATGTAGAAAATTAAATTGCCCAACTAAATTTGGCAGTAGCTGATGTGGCTTGGTTCCTTTCTGTTTAACGCGGTCCAACTCTCTAACCCTTGGAAGGTGGCTCATGTTTCCTTTGAGAGAACAAATGAAAGATAGGCATTGTAAAAAACTATAATCTGTGTGTTCCATAGGCATTGTAAAAAACTATAATCTGTGTGTTCCTTTAGATCAGCTACCTATCTAAGTTGTTCAATACGGTGATTATGAAGTAAAAAAGTGACTAACTTTTCCCCACTTTTGTAAATCTCCTTTTAAAGAAAATGAAGAGCCTTTTGGTAATTTCAACTAAATTCTAATTTTTTTATTCTAGACACTCAAAAACTGATCGAATGACGCGGCTAGTTTCTCATCTCTTTGCTCAGCAGAACTTTTATCCTCTGTTCCCCTCCTCTGAAGAAGTGAATTTGGACCTAAGTCTGTGGGAAGACTTTGCGCAGATGACTGTCATACCAAATATTCTCCTTCTACCCTCTAAACTTCGGTATTTCGTCAAAGTAAGTTTCATTAATTATGCAAGTTATCCTCCTCATTCTTTATTTGAAAACAACTGTCCAACAAGGTGTTTTTAGTTTATACCTCTATTGAAGCCTTGGCGCCGGTCACATAAAAATGGAAAAATAAAATAAAATAATTAAAATTTGAAATTTTGAGAAAAATACCTTCATAATTTTGCTCATTTTGAGTAGCAAGTGCATAAACTGCAAATTCTCCAATTTCAATCACAGTTCTATCACAGAATTGCACTGAAATAAAATTCAGTTTTTATTTTACATCACTTATATTACTGCTGCTAACTTATCTTTGTGGTTAATTTCATCCTGGTGATATTCTGTCACCAGCGGCAATATCTCAACATGGTTCTTGAATATTGAAATGCTAATATATGGGAGTCAACTATAGATAATTTACCGAAAGAAAGTAATTTGAGTTGTTTTTATTGTGATTTTTATATTTTTTAATAATTATTTTATTTTAAGTTTATTTTTCTTTCTTTCTAGGAAATTAATGGATGTATTGTCATAAATCCCGAATATCTTGCTAAAGGTTCAGCTGGTGGATCGTTCGCTCGCATTGCTGTAGATTCTCCCTCGAACAACTGTTGGTCTTCAGTTAAAAATATTTCTGTTCAAATAATCAAAGTTTGAACCTTTTCAGAGCATTCAGGCTACCTCCAAAGTTTGATACTTTAGTCCATTGGCTTTATTACACGTACATATTTCAAAAGCGTTCATAATGAGGGGGAAAAAAATTCAGATTTGTTTTTCATTCTCTATTAATGCTTTTAGGGTGTTTTTTAAATTATCATTCAGATACATCGCAACAAACATAGGTGACTGGTGGAGGTGTAATGTTTTTACATCATTCCAAAAATATTTTTATGTTTTCACTTAATTTTTAAATTTTTGGAGTCTTTCTTTAGATTAGGGTATATTCATCTGTCTGTGAATTGAATACTTATTGAAGCACTCAGTGAATTAATACTAATAGATTTTTCTTCTGAGATTTTTTTTGCCCTCTTGAACATAAGCATGATATTAACTGATGTTAGTTGGGCGATCTCCCTATCTCTCTTGAGATTTTGAAAAAATTGATTTAGCACTATATTGTTCGATGCTCTAATGCTTTAGTAAAACCCTCAAAAGCTTTTGAAAACTTCTGAATATCAGTGTAGCCATTTAGCCAATCATATTTTATGAAAATTTTAAATGAAATTCGTCAGTAATGAAATTTTTTACACAATGTCTAAATTATTTTTTTTACAAATAGAAATGTCTGTTTCAGAATATTTTTATTATATTTTCTCTTACTGATCTGAGGAGCTGTGAAATTTTTTTTTTTAAGTTGAATTAATTAAACAATAGCTGTACAATAGATTTATACCCTGTAGCACGCTCGTGTATTTCTGTCATAACTGAAAGGCAAACAAGTAGCCTAGATTTCTTAAGTATGTTTTTAAAAATATTTCTTAAATAAAAAATCTCCCAATCAATTTTTAACTACTTGACTTTTTTTCTCTTCTCAGCTGGAAGAAGAATAGTAAAAAAAAAGTTCTTATACCTTTCATACAACACACGTCCTCACAAGAAAAGTTGCCACTTGATCTGATGTCTGGCAGAACAACCCATTTCAGTATTCAAAACTACCTCAGGACTTTTGTTGTTTTTTTTTCTTTACGCATTCAAATTCGTGCAGGAGTTTGCATGGATGGAAACTAAAATTTTTTATGTTTCCTTCAGTTGCGGTTTAAAGGAAATATGAATTCCAATTCACACTATCAAACTTTTCATCCGACATAATGGAACAAAAAGTTATGGATGGAAAGTTGGACGCTAAAAAATTTGATTCAATTACCTACCATTGCAGTGTGATATCGTCATCAGCCTGCGTTTGCAAAGATACAGCTTCGGCTCATGTCGGTCGGAAGATTTCGTTTCAACTGTTGGTTGAACTTTCCAGCCAATCGGATGGAAAGTTGAACGAAACGTTGAATGTGAAGTCACATTCAAGTTTCCGTTCAATTTTTCATCAAATTGTCGTATTCTCTCGTCAGTATCACACTATTCAACTTTTGATTCGAAAAGTTGTGTCCAAGAGTTGGATGAAAAGTTTGATAGTGTGAATTGGGCTTTATGCATGGCAGCTGTGTATTTTGCAATCAGCGGTGCATGCTGCAATCATCCAGAGAAATAATATTTGAGCTGGTGAAACTCCTGATTTTTGTTCATTTCAAAATGTCTCCACAATTTCTTCTAATTCGGTCTGTGAGAGAGAGTGGAGTTCAAAACGTCCCGACCTATGCTCTTTGCTTGTCGCCCTTTTTTTTCAATTTCAGAGTGCCGCGCACATGACGATTAGGCGTATGCGAATTGATGCGGAAGCTCCGTTGTTAGGAAGAGGCCTGTCCATTTTCAAAAGGCCCGCCAGTCAGCGAGACCGCCTCCGATAATCTTTGAACTTTGAAGATGGTTCCTGTAGATCGTGCTGATATCAACTCATAATCTTTGAAAACGAGTTTCTCAGCAGATGGCGTATTGCAGTCACAGGTCTCTTTGTTTTTTTTTCAATTTGTTAAGATTATTTCTGGTCGTGCCTCTGTCCTGAGGCCGTATATCTTATCGTAAATTTCTCGAGTGTCCACGTAGTTCCGGTTTTTTAACTTAGTTCTTAAATCTAATGTATTTTAAGTCAGTTCTCAGTTGTCCCAATCCCAAGTCTATCCTAACCTAGCTCACCCTGAGCTCTTGAATATAATTTCCTCCTTTCTAGTAATTTTATCCAATCTAGGGTGATCCGTCGCTATCCGGTGCTATTATTTCATTTCTACTTTGCTCATTATGAAGTTAATCGGGGCGAATATTAATTTTAGTGTTCTCCTTGGAAATGATGTTCTGTGATAAGTACTTTCATGAGCGATAATGATTCTCAGCATGGCTCAAGTAGGTTTTCAAGCCTACTCCTAGCTAGCTTTTGTCGCTCTTCAAATGTATGTCTACAATGCCGCTGAAATTCACTCATTACAATGGGAGGATGCATTGGAATTAACCGCAATGGCAGAGGAAGAAGCGACGATTCTCCAGAGCATGACTTGAGAACAACCCAATCAGGTTAGTATTTAGTTAAGTATGGATATCAA
The DNA here is from genome assembly GCF_918797505.1 of Bemisia tabaci. Classification (NCBI taxonomy): domain Eukaryota; kingdom Metazoa; phylum Arthropoda; class Insecta; order Hemiptera; family Aleyrodidae; genus Bemisia; species Bemisia tabaci. The sequence goes on from NC_092794.1 coordinate 7,486,069, forward strand.
GCTCTGACTACCTATTTTTTTGTTTTTGATTTCCAATTTTGTTTTGATTTATCAAAGGTTTGTTGTGGCGCTCACATACAAAGACTAGGCAAGAAGAAATTTTCAGCAGCCAATTTTTTGGAAGGCAATCGGCAATTTCTTTTAAGCAGCTGCTTTGACATCTCTAATGTTACATTACTACATTCTTGTTGAAAGCATCAATCGAGAATTTGTTGGTTTCACACTTTTTTCAGCCTGAACAACTTAGGGTGCTCTCATTTACACTACATCCTTTAACCTTTATCATCAAAAAAGATTACGCTTAGGAAAGTGGGACACCCTTGAATTTGGTCATTAATTAACTTGTAAATTAGCTCTTGTACTTGAAATTTCCAAGAAAAATTTTGCATTTTTTCTATTGATTAGCTAACTTTAGTCCTAAGTGATATTCATCTCTTACCAGTGGTGTTTGCAAATCCTGTACCTTAGATGCCTATTTTATGCACCAGTCTGCTTATAATCTCACATACCCATCTGATTCATAACAAGTGATGAAATCAAAGATAGGCAGGAAATATTTAGTACCCAGATCGTAACCGCTTCTCTGAAAGAAACCCACGTATGAGATGAATCTTAAGTTACACTGCCGACTGGTCTTTCTCTGAAATTTTATAATTTCTTGTTGGTGGTTTTTCAGTTTTTATTTGTATACTGTTCCAAAGAAACCAGAAATTTATTATTTTGTTAAAATATTTATTTTCCTTTACAGGACGATCAAGAAAGAATCACCCATTATGCGTGGAAATAATAAGGTGGAAAAGTGATGTACCACTCACAGAAGGTCAACTGCGTAGTAAACGAGATGAGTTTTGGGACACTGCCCCTGCATTTGAAGGCCGAAAGGAAATATGGGATGCACTTCGTGCCGCTGCAGTTGCTGCAGAGGCATCAGATTTTCAGTTAGCACAGGCTATACTTGACGGTGCTAATATTTCAGTACCTAATGGTAAGAATCCCTCAACTGTAATATATTTTGCATACAAACCTAGAAACACGTACTCATTCTGCATACTCTGAGACTTTTAATCCTTAGGATGTGAAAGTATCCCAGTGCTAGAAATGCTTTGTAGCTGCAACAAGTTGCGCAAACTATCTGGTGAAATATATTAAGTTTCTCAAATGAGTCACCTTTTCAATAGCAACTGCAAGAAGAATAAATGTTCAGGAAATCCTCAAAAATCTCATTTGTCTCCTCACTTTACCTGTGAAGCAATGAATGCCCGATTTCATGATGTACGGATCATGGCCCAGCTTCGAGGTCATTTTCAAAAGTGATGATCCTTATTTTCTTGCGTATTCCTCACTGGAATTAGTAAATCTCCCATTTTGTCATAAAATCAGGAATTTTTGTATGAGGTTAATCGGGTATTAGGCTGTAAGGCAAAACCGCCTGACCGCAAGAAAATGAAAATTAGAAACTAATTTTCCATAAAATCCATTTCCAATAAAAACCAGACAGGGCTACCTTATGTTAAATATTTTGCTGGTTCCTCTGTATTGTGATTCTCTGTATGCAGCCACCAGTTACATATGATTATTATTGTAATTCTGTTTTGTAATAATAAAATAAATAAATAAAAAAAATAATTGAATCCCTGCAATTTTCTTGTGATGAATGATGTATCGTGTGATGTAAGCCGTTTTTGTTTCTTTCAGGTTATTTAACAGAATGTTACGATGAATTAGGAACATGCTATCAGGTGCCAGTTTACTGTCTTTCATATCCAATCAATATTGTTAAGGAAAACAGTGGTAGAGATTCGCCGCCCGATATATCAGGTAATTAATGTATCATTTCTCTGAAAGCATTCAAACATTCAGGGAGATTTCAGTGTCACAACTTTTTTTTTTACTTAGAGCACACCTAATTTGTTAATTATTTTCATACCTTCATTTCAATCCAATTTTAAGTTGAATATATTTTTTGTTATATTTTCGCTGTGCCAGTGTGCGTAAATTAGTGTTACCAGCTGAGGCACCTTATATCCAGCTTAGGAATCGAGGTAATTCCAGTGAATCAGAAATTGGTTAGCTCAATCTTTTGCTTGGTCTGACTATAATGCTGGATAAATACGGGATAGAGTCTGTATCAAATAAGTTTCCGAACAGTTAAAGTGCAATAAATGATCAGCTATCTTCAGTTTAGCACTTAGAAAAAGTACATACAAGAATCAAGCTGGCACATATCTTAATGGATCAATCTCAAAAGAAGTACAATCGTAGTGCCTTCAATAGAGCTCTTGCATGTGTCAAGAATTTGCAATTTAAATACTGATTCCTCTGTAAAATTTTGCAAGTAATAAGATGGTGCCACTGATTTTCTCTAAAATCAACTCAAAAGCTCTCAAAGTTTAGGCTGTAATGGAGGGGATATCCCACGAAACCCTGAGAGTTCACTTCTTCATCAGAACAAAGTCCCTAAGCAAATATAGGGAGCAAATATTTTAACAGGATTGCCACTTTGCCGGAGATTCCAAAACTGGCAACACGGTAACTCTGCTAATTTATTTGCTCCTTATCTTTGCATTGAGAGTCTGTATTGATCTAGAGATGGACTCACAAGGTAGTCAGGGATATCCGCTCCATTATGGCCTCAACTTTGAGAGCTTTTTTTGAGCTTTAGAGTTGATATCAGAGAAAACCAGTGGCACCAACGTATTTTTTGGGAGATCGTATGCAAGAGAAAGTACTTGTATCGCAAATCCTTCATGCGTGCAAGTGCTCCATTAACTTTATTGTTATATTGTTAAAAAACTACCTTTCAATATTTTTTAAAAACCTTGTTTGCCTCTTTCCTTATCATTACAGAAGCCACAGAGGGAGGGTCAGAAATGGTACTTAAGCTTCGACTTTCCAGTAGCTGCCAAGATGTAAAACTTCCAGTTCTTACGCGTGATACAATAGGTTATGTCAAGAAAAAACTACAGGTATGTTTTATCTCTAAACTGATGCAGGAGCCATTTACGTATTGCTTGAAGCATTCATAGCGGAAGGAGGAGGAGGAGGGTTCAAGTCGGGTATTCTGTAATCCCACAAAATTTTTGAGTGGAAGAGGCCTTAATAAATTTAAAAATTCTAGACCGTAAACTTCTTATTCAAAAGCTGTAATAGTATGCAACTCCTTGACTTTCCTTAGACTCATCCAAGTACCCATCTTGAAGTAAATGCCCCAAAGTCGGCCCTTTCTTTTAATTTTTTTTCTCCCCTGTGAAATCTCAGCAAGAATTAACGATAAAGAATGGATTCAGGTTGGTGGTGATAGTGTCATGCACAAACAGGAACCAACCTGGAAGGTGTAGTGGTCAAGGCAGTCAGATACCAGCCTTGAGGTCCCTTGTTCGATCCCTTTCGGTGACCAAGTTTTGGGGATACCTAAAAAAAGCCAGCATTGTAGTTATGGGTGACAATTGTACTCATGTAACTTGTCTTTTCTCATTATAGGCGGCAAGAAGGGGGCATAGCAATTCTGTAGTAGTCCGTCCACACGGTTAGGCTGTGTTAGGTTTAAATCAGGGATCACTAGTAGTGTTTGCGATTACCAGTGTCATCCATGATAGGGAGATTGAAATAATGGAATCCAATTGAGAAAGAGCATAACTGTGCTGCAAAATTTGCTCATCAAGTGTCTAGTTACAACCGTTTATCGGCATAATAAACTCGCTGAGCCTTGCAGTATGAAATAGGACATTACTCTTGTACATAAGAAGAGAAAAAGAATATTGGTAGCTCAGCCCAATGATGGGTGTAATAGAGTTTACTACTGTACTACTGCACAGAAAGAAGAGGGGAAGCGCTGAAACTTTGAGAGTGCATTCTGTAAAACTTTAGTGGTCTCTTCACTTTCTGTGGCATGAATTCAAATCTCTTGCGAGAAAAATATTTATTAAAGATTTCGATTTTGTCCTGCATCATGCTTTCCTCAACATTTCAAAATTCGCACAATGTTTTAATAAACAAGTGATCATAATTGACATCAAGAAATATATTAAGTAGGAGGAAGAACATTCATGAAGAACTAATTTCGATGAGCAAGTGATATTTCATTTTTTGTTGTAAACATGCCCGCTGGTAAATAATGAACAACTGGATAATTAACTACTAATTAAGCAGATATATAATTTAATATCCAATGTTTCAGAGTCAAGAAGGTATCGAGCCTTCTCGCCAGCGGTGGTTTTTTGGTGGCAAACTACTTGGTGACAAGCTTCATTTAGACGAAATCAAAATCCAGCCAGGATATGTTATTCAAGTAATCGTCAATCAAGAACCGACCACAAGTTGAGTGGAACAGGTAAATGATGAAGCGCACAATTAATACGATGTTATTTTTGAACAACATACTGCTATACTTACTTATTTTTATTATTTATTATGTTGCAATCTTAGAATAAATTAAATTTGACTATGTCAGAACAATATTCAGATAAGAAGTTATTTTTGTACATTTTGGTCACTGTTAAAGTGCGTCTTAACTCTAAACATATACCAGCTTTCAAGAAGAGCAAAATGAAGATTGAAAATAATCGTCAGTGAAACATAATTTTATACTTCGACAGTATTTAATTTACTCTCTATTAAGATTACTTTATATCATAGGTTAGTCATTAATTTTTGTTACACTCTTCTTTACCTTTCCGAAAATATACTGATCAACAAAGTTTTTCACTGACGTGAGAGTCTATGTATCATATGTAAGCCATTTCCCTTTTTTTTAAAATAATAAATATTTGTCTTATTTGCTGTAAGTGCCTCTCTCCTTCATTGAATTGCTGTCAACACCTTTAAGTGACTATCGTGTCAAAATGACTTGTCCAGAATACATGTTTTGATGCCCATTCGAAGGATAATCCACTCTCCGATTTTTTCCATGCCATGACATGGTCGGGGAAGGGGTGAAAAATAGGGGGAAAAGGGTGACATCATAAATGGACAGCCCTCGATTTACATTTTGAGGGCTAAGAAACAGTACCGCCTAACTAACAATTTAGGCAAAAATGAGTTAGCAACTTTGCTCCATTCTACAGTACAAAATACGCAAGCTGATGGTTTTAATTTTTTTCCGATTTTGTAGGGCAGCGCTGCAATGATGCTATTATGCACAAAAAAACTGCAAATCTAACCTCAAAAGTACAAAATTGACGAAGTTTTCTCTTCATCCTGCAAAATTGTCAGTTTCCAGATAGGCGGTATGATTTCTTAGCCATTGATTTTCCACTGCCAAGTTTTCTCTCAAGATTTATTTTTCAATGGGAAATCGAACACTTTAATGTCTTGAAACTTTCTGCAAATTTTCCATAGTTTACTGAGCAAAAATGACTCTTATATCTGAGTTAGAGAAAAAAAAACATGGGAGGAAAGGAAGCCAATGTTCAGATGCAGTTTAGCTGATTTTGGTTAATCCGTTCAACACATTTTGAAATAAAAACTCGAATTTATGATTGAGAGTAAACTTTAATTTGCACGAGCACATTCAAAGTATGTAAAATGTATCAAAAATCAGAGGTTTAGATTTTTTAATGTAAAAAATTGTGGATTTGAAAGAACGGTTTAAACGCACTTACATACCTCATGATAAATAGCAAAAATGCCCACACATACGCAATATGCACTGTACACATCAATTTCCTTGACGGATTAAATTTACAACAGATGGTTTCAGAATCAGTTTAGTGTCAGATGCATTAAGGAAGAAAATCACACAGCCCACTCACTCTTGTTGTAAGTTGATGAATTATTATTAATATCTAATCCATGCACAAGTTTTGAATAAATTCATCACTGGTAACAAGAACATTTTCATGATGAACAAATAGATCATCAGCGCGACACGTATCATCATTTTACTTCTTTTGGTAACCAATAGATTTGCAGGATTCACTTGAGAGATCAAAGGACAAATCCAGCATGTTTTCATAATTTTGTAACAGCTCACAGTATTGGTATTTGATACTTCTTAGCTTGTTCAGCTCAAGTGAGACCATGTGCTCTCAAGCAACCCTCTGTTTTAGTTCTATAAGTGTTTCTTCAAAAGATCTCGATCAACTTTCTCCTTCTTCTTAAAATTCGCAGTGTCCTTTACAACTACTACAGGCTTTAACAACTGGTTTTTTACTTTCTCGCTCCCCTAGTTTTTTTTTTTTTTTTTGTTAAGAAAGCCAGCAGGACATGACTGATGAATTCTCACAATTTTAATTGAATTGTTACAAAAGGAGCCCTGCTGCACACTCAAAAGAGTTTTTACATTAACATGACAGAATATCCGGCTCTACCAATTGAGGCGTTGGGTGCAGAGAGGGCATTTATTGGCTGCAGTTTTTCAGAATCTCCGCTACCTTTTCATCCACTATGATTAAAGCAAATAAGTAGAATTCGCTAAAACTTTTACTGAATTTTCTAGATGATTTTTTCAATGCTGAAAACGAAAATTTCCAGAAAATTCACCAAATAGAGTCCTCTCTAAAATATAAATGCAGTAAAAATTGTGACCCACAGCTACTAAGAAAAGCCCTTTCCGCACCCAACGCCTCCATTGATATTGAAAAGCATCTCATCCCATTCATTCATATTGCTGAATGATAGACCTTGCCACTTTAATTAGCGAAGCAAAATAACCAGCCTGCTTGAGATAATGCCCACGGGAGAGAGCGCTATTGGTGGTGAAGTCCAAAGGCGGATCCTGCAATTTGGCAACACCGGATTCCTACCATTTAAACCTATGCTAAATAATCGATTCTTGTCAGAGCACCTGGCCCCTCCAAGAATCGATATATTTCTATAGGTTGAAATGGTAGGAATCCAGTGTTGCCATTTTGCTAGATCCGCCCATGGTAAAGTCTCCTCTTCAGATGATTGGCCTCCTTTCACCATTGCAGAAATTTATGAAAGGAGGTAAGGCAGTGAGGCTACTGTAATTTTGAATGCTGAACTAGGTAACCGCATATCTTGATTGCCAGGTTTAACATCTCCATTTCATTACTCAGAAAGATAGCCCATTTTATTTATGTACTTGACCTTTTCATGGAAAAGTTTTCATATAGAGAAAGAAAACTAAGGGAGATTTCAAGCAATCACAGTGATGAGTTTCCTCATTAAAATATAAACTGTGATGGGAATGTCTGGATTATCACACCAAGATATCTGTTTTCTTGGTTGGGCCGTAGATTTGCTCTTTATTCACTGGCTCTAAATTTTTGGCATTTGATAGACCATCACTTGTGCATGAATTGATAGAGGAAAAGATAAAATTGAAAAGTGGATTCAAAAGTAAAGATTACCTTTTACAATTTTAAACAAAAAAGAAACAGAACAGCTTTAATTTACCATCAAGGTAGTGTAAATTAAAATACGGCTAACGACTAGAATGAACTAAAAATTAAAACTGCAAGTTTAAAAACAAAAAAGAACACATTAGATTAGCAGGTGCGTTTAGTTGCCCTCAGCGTACGAGCAGAGATACCAAACTTTAGACTTCGCATGGCCAATGCTCGATTAAAGTGCCTGTGGGATGTCTTCATGTCCGTAAAATCGGAGTTGAGATCACCATCGACTGAAGAGACAATCACCAACAACACACCCAATACCTGAAAAACAGAAATAACAGTCAACTTTTCTCTTGAGGATATTTTTGTTTTCTTTGCAGGGGAAATATAAACTTCTTTCCTTTTCCTTTAGTTATTCTAAGCTGTAAGTAAAAACGTGGGTTTCATTTGTTTAAAGATCGACACAAAATGATGAATGAAAAAATTATATATAAGTTGTATACATAATTTATAGGAGATATATATATATATATAATATATATATAATGTTATATATAGGATATAGGTTGTGATATGGAGAGGTGAAATGAAGACTTAACATTGTATCAAGAAAAGGGTGATGTGCAGTATTGTCGCCAAGTTGGAGTACGATGAAAATGGTCTAAATTGACTATAATAACGGAGTGCCACTCGGTTGCTTTGACACTCCCTAACTCCTGAAGAGAAAAACAGACCTTTGGCAGGAGTCTTTCTAACAAGCAACATTTAAAGTCATTTTCATTGTATGCTGACTCTCCTTTTAAAATGAGTGCCTTGCTACTTGACTACATACAGGGTTATCCAAAAGTCACTGACCACCCCTGTAAATTTTTTCCAAATTGAGATAGAAGTATTTGAAAACTGTGGAATTTCCTCTCTAAGTAGCAACTTTTTGTGCCCCCCCAAATTTGGCGGCCCCCCCCTAAGGGGGCGGGGCAACTTTTTTTTTTCAAATGCAACCCCCCTTTGTGATACCATCATTCGACAAGATAATACAAAAAGAAAAATTTTTGCGCAAACCCAGTCAAAATGTTCATATTTTGACAAAATGGCGGCCCGGTCAAAGTTCACAATGGCGGAAATTTGGCATCTCCGTTGTTTATTGACGGATTGGTGAGAAACACGAATTCTAGGGGTTTATTTGAGATGAGAAAACGATCCATGGCATTGGTTTTCCAGAAAAGTCAGTCCTGTTATCAAAAATGGCGTGCGGTCAAAATGACGGAGCCGAGACGGAAAGTGGATATTTGGGGCGGCATATCGTTGGATTTGCATGAAACCTTGGTATCTGGGGTATTTCGGCAACCGAAAAGAACGAGCTTTCATTGGAATTTGTCAAAATTTCAGATTTCTCAATGAAAGATTCGTTCTTCTCGTGCCAAAACACCCCCAGAAACCAGTTTCCTGCAAATCCAACGATATGCAGCCTAAATATCCCACGTCCCGCTCTAAGCCGCCCATTTTGACCGCCGCCATTTTGAAAAGACTGACTTTTCTGGAAAACCAATGCAGAATCGTTTTTTTCATCTCAAAAAACCCTAGGAATTCCGAGTTTCACATCCAATCCGTCAATAAACAACGGAGATGCCCAATTTCCGCCATTTTGAACTTTGACCGGCCGCCCATTTTGTCAAAAAATGTACATTTTGACCTGCGGTTTGCGCAAAAATTTTCTTTTTTTATTATCTTCAATTGAGGTATCACAAAGGGGGTTGCCATTGGAAAAAAAAACATTAGCCCCCGCCCTCCCTTAAGGGGGCCGCCCCCCCAAAATTTTGGGGGACCAAAAAGTTGCTACCTTAGACCGAGGAACATTCTCAAAGTTTCAAACTTCTATCTCAATTTGGAAAAAAGTTACAGGGGTGGTCAGTGACTTTTGGATAACCCTGTATAGTAGAAAGATTCAGGATCAAGTTTGGAGATTTCAGACGCTCATTCTTAGGGATGAAATAAGACTCTTTGACAGCATAATATTTTTTTTTACCAAATCATGATTGAGTGAACAACGTTTTCATACATGAGTGTTGCAACCCAGCAGACAATTCCAAACAACAATGCATGACGACTCTCATCACTAACCAATACCAGCTGCGCATTCAACTCATGTGGTTACATAATTTCATAGTTAAGTTTATTTGTAGTTAAGTTTGTTGTTTTGTGTTAAGTTTGGGTAGTATTATATGTCCTGATGATGGAGTGCAGCATTCCAAAGGCTTTGTGTATTTTAATGTTTTAATCAGTAGCCCTCCATTAAAAATTTATATCAATAAATTATAGCCCACACAAAATCTCTTGGATCATGTAGGTTTGAAAGGTGGTCTTTATTCTGGATTTCTTCAAAATTTGGATGGGATATACCTACCATTGATGGCTTTTGGTGAATGATGAGAGTCGAAAAGAAGATAATGAGGGAAAAATAACTTTTAGTGGTCTTATGAACTTTATGGCCGCGAAGCAAAAACATGCCGGTAATAATGTTCCCGCGCCTAATTTAATTTACACTTGGTTCCTGAAGTAGGTCTCTGAAACTTCCGAAATTTGACATTGAAACTCGCTTTTATGAGTATGTCCAACTGATGTTGGCGATTTTTCTATCCGGTGCTGAAAAAGGTCTGTTTTGATACTTAAAACTCAGGCAAAGAAGCGATTTTCGGTTGATTTTTACGTTTTTTCCCTCAAAAATGCCTGTAAAAGTAGCTGTAAGATGATCAATTTAACATCTTGGAAAACCATTCCTGAATAAAAACACTCACAAGACACACGATGATAAGCAGGGTGTAGACATGAATGGTTGTGTCCGGGATATTCTGCATCTCAAGTAATGCAAGAGCAGCAGGCTCAAACTCTGGTTTCAATTCCAGGCAATGCCGTAAATGCAGCGCAGCTTCTTGATAATGACCATACGCCTAGAATAAGAATCGACATTAGTTAAGGCTGTCAGTTGACATTGTTCTAGACTAATAAGTGCAATTGTTCCCCTTTTGTACGTTTAGTTCATGCTCTGTCGAATTTACACACAAGGATACAGCTCTTGCTTGTATGGAGAGAACTTTCGGATATTACTATAAATTTTAAAATTTTCATAATTTCAGGGCAATGTTATACGGCAAATACAAATAATGGGTACTATTATTTATTTGAACTATCTACAGAAAAAAAGACCTTGCGTTTTTAGCATCCCACAGAATAAGTTGCAAGAAATTCAATTCATTTCTGAGCCGCTCAGCAAATACTCTTTCCTGTGACAGTGCTGAACTTTGCAAGATACTTTTAAAACTATGAATGCATTTCCCTCACAGAAACGTCTTTGGAGCTGCAACCTTTAAATTCTCAAAAATCCAATTGTTTCTGTATGATACAAGGGTCATCTCAAAAGTTTTGACATTTTTCAAACAGCAAACCTGCCCGGAGTAAAAATCCATTGGACTTAAGAAATTCCACTAAAATGTATCATTACCAGTTTTTTCATTTATGTCACTGGTAAGTAACTTAAAACTAAGAGTGCAAGAACTAGGTAAAGTTGTCCTTGAGCTCTGAACTTCCCAGAAGTTACATTCTTTAGCAAAGGAAGAAAAAACAATGGATTGCTTAGAATACTTCATTTTAAGCAGTAAATCTTTCTGTTTAAGATATCATATCTAATTTACTATTTTGTTGAGTACCTTAAAAATTTCACCCAAAGTAAAATATTGTTGCCAGGCATTTTTGTCAGGAGGCTGAACTTCAAGCGAGCGGCGAGTTAAGTAGATTGCATCGTCTAAATATTGAAGATTAAAAAGTACTCGCGCTAAATTTAGCAAAACCTGTGAAGTAAAGTGAAGAGAAACAAATTAAATGCAAATGTAATGGACATGAATGGGTACAGCAAACTAGGATGGAGAATTTTTACGATTCTTAGACTTTCACCTCCTCCTCCCCCAGATAAACTTCACCAATTTTAGGTGTCAAGAACGCATTCGGGCTTTTCTTAGCACTTTTTTGACATTATCTCCGTGAAGCTCATTGAAAAAACTAGAGATAACACTATGGATCAATATTTAAATCTCTGCTTTCTAAAGCCTTCTAAAAATCTCAATTATTTGTGGGACAATTGGCAATAATTATGTAACTTCATAAAATTTGACACGGGTTGGGTTTAGGATTGAAATTGATCCAAAGGCAAGTTCTAAGCCTTTCATTCAACATTTTTACCTCAGTTTTGAATTTTTTTAAGGTACATGGAGGAGGGAGGTTTTAATTAAAGTTTCTTGTGTGTTAGTATTTTTCAAAGAGAGTTAGAATGACACTCGTGTGAGAGATCTGTGATCTTACATTGTAAGATTACAGATCTTTTAGGAAAGTAAACTTTAAGAGAAAAAATACATTCTTTGTAATTTTTGGAATTGTAATAAAATTGCATGAAGCACAATATATCAGGATCCATCCCTGATCAGGCTCTGGGGTCAAATACTTGTTCATTTTTTATTTTGTTTACTTTGAATATATTCGTTTACTTCAGATACTTCCTTTGATACTTCAGACCTCGAAAACTCAAATATGAGATTCAACAACCAATGTAATGGGAAGGTTAGAAAAGTTTTGCATGCAATTAATACTGGCTAATTTGACATTTTTCAATATTTCCAGAGTCAATTTGATCTTAACCTTATACCAATACTTGATTAGGAGCTTTACAGTACAAAGATTCTTTGGGCAGTGCTTTTGATGATGCTTCTATTCTCCGAATCAGCCCTTCATGCATGCAATTTATGATCATGGAGTGATATAACATTGGAAATATATTCAATGAAATAAAAGTTACCTCCGCATTATGTGGTGAAACTGCTAGCGCTCTGCGGAAACATTCGATGGACTTCAAGGTGTCACCCCTCACCCTCCAAAAATTTCCAATTTGGTTGTACAACTGGACAGACTTCGGTTTCTCACGTTTTGCCTTTTTCAGCTTCCGTTCTAGGGAAGATATGTCAATTTCACTTACTTTCTTCTTGAATATTAACATCACCTGTGGCTCAGGGACATTAGGATGATTCATACGGTTGGCAACACCAACAAGGTTATCATAAAAGGTAAAGTTGGCTGGTCGGCCACAGTCTAGTGTTTCACTACTTAGATCAGGGGTGATGTCTTTCGGTCTTTTCTTTTCGCTAGGGTTAGTTGCACTCCTGGAAGTCTGTGACCTGAAAAGAGAATGCAAATTCATGCATGAGCTATCAATATTCATTTACAAAAACAATAGAAAAAATTCTACAGCTTGAATAGCTGGATCCTAATGAAGCTACCTGGCGTGATTCCTCATACCACCTTGGGATATTTTGTCTTCCAGCCCAATCTTTGCCTCTTTTTTGACGCATTCTGTGGATCCCAAAAGCAGGCATTTCTTCCAGACCTGTGGGCTGATTTGCTAATTGAAGACAAAGCACTATCTGTATCACACAATTGGTCAATTTTTGATAACTTGTCATGCTGAATAAGTCTCAACAATTAACCTACTAGGTAAGTAGCTATAATTCTGGGCAAAACCGGGGGAACAAATTTAAATTAAAAATGGTTTAAACGTTCATGGATTGCTGACTTCAATATCATTAAAATGACAGAGACAAGATAGCACCAGGAAAACTTGTCTTGTTCACATTTCTTGTTGTAAAGAGAACCACTTTTCTTAAGAGTTACAGGAGGTTCGATGGCAGACAGTGCTATCTATCAATGATAGCATCCTGAAACAGGAACAAGCCTCGGTTCCTTTCGTTGAACATAGAAATCCTCAGCTCAGAAATTCTTGCAGTTCAGATAGAATTTTTCTCTCTTTCAATGAGCAAAATTTCAGCAACTGATGACTATGAGTTAGCCCACTCTGATCCTAAAATATAACTGATAAAGAAATTCATCGATGGATTTCGGTCTTACGCTGTGAAAGATCAGAAAGTTCCTTTCAGTTCTTGAGATACTAGACGACAGTGTGAGAAACAAATGCGCCTCATGAGGGCATGCTTATTATAAGGGGATTACATGATATACACAAGCATAACCTACCGAACTTTTGAGGAAGAGTTGCTGGGGTTACAAAGTGGGCAGTCATTATCACCGCTCTTCGTCCACGATTGTCCCTGATGCACAGTTGAGGTTATTATGTTGAAGATGGGGTCATCAAAGGGAAGCGAGTTGCGCGAGGAGGCTGCATTTGATGCACAGCTAGCCTCAATAATTTTTTCATCCTCAACGCTTAATTTCCAGAGGGTTGAGGACCTTGAATTAGTCTGAATGATATTGATGGAAAGGATGTACACAGCTAAGAAAGTGATGCAGGGAACTTCATTCATGGTTAACCTTCGTAGATTGACGGACACATATTTTAAAAACTACCTGAGGCTCAAAAAATGAGCCATAACAGCACTATCACTTATGCTATAGGAATAAATTTAAGGGATAATTCTTCACTTCAACCAAATGGTCTTCTAAGCGACTCGAGATTTTGCCAATAATAAATAATAATAATAACAAGGTAACCTTAGTTTGCTGTGAGATGTTTTTGGAACAGGCTGGCTTCCGTGGCAGCTATGTATATAAATAAAGCAAAACAAAAATTGAAAAAATATTGAAATATACAACTTACTTAATTTTACTAACTGCTCCAAAAAAGTTGTCGAAGTGGTAAACTAACCTCAAAACAAAATGATCCACTCGTTCATCAATGAATCTCATGAATCTTGATAAGTACTGTGGCTTCGCATTATCGGCTTCCTTCCTGTAATACTTTTACGTGTATTTGCTTTTTTTTATCCGAGATAAATAATTTTCATGTCCAAAGTGATGATAGTCTGAAGGTACTTGTTTTAACTAAATTTGATTTTCCCTCCGTTCCGTTTATAAAATTACTGGACTCAGTGTGCTGCCAAGACTAGAGTACCTATAGTCAAGACTGAACCCCAACACTACATAAGTAAAATATTTATTCTGATTAATTGTAATTTTTTTTAAGTTTGAAATGGCTGTGATAGAAGGTCAAGGGAACACCCTCAGGAATAAAAAGAAGAAAAAGAAGGAGCGCGCCAGGAGGAGAAGGGAGGAGGAAGCAGCAGCTGCGCAGGCGAAGCAAGCAGATACCCAGCAGTCCGCAAAAGAACCTGAAAATCCGCCAGAAGAAGTCATGTATGTATCTCTAGAGGCCTGAGTATGTTCATCTGGCAATTATTCACACTCTGCTATCCTATCCTCAAAATTTTCCCCTACTTTACAGAAGTCTAAACCTTTGGTGCATTAAGTACGCCAGCAGAGTAGCCACCACACTAATCAGTGTTACCGTTCTGCGTACGCAACCCCGACGGCAAATTATGCAACATTACGCAGAAAAATTTCCCAATCATGCACGCCATTATGTAGAAAAAATTGTCAAAATACGCAGAAATTACACAAAAATTTTCAAATTACGCAGTTTAAGTCAAATTGTGAACAAGCTTACGCTTATTTAGAAATTCTGAAATATTTTTGTTTCCTATGTAAGGTGGGAATTTAGTAGCAAAGTTTGCAGCATTGCTTCTAGGTAAAGAACTATCTTCACTATGACCGTTTACCACTGGTTTACCAAGATCGGCAAGATGTACCTAACCTATAAACCGCGATAATAAACGGAAATTTTTACAAAACTTCAATTACGCACGAATTACGCAGATTTCTTCAAATTACGCAGCCACTACGCAGCAACCCTCCAATTACGCCAAAAAAGTCCTCAATTACGCAGAACGATAACACTGACACTTATACTTGAAGTGGGAGTTGGGGAGCATGGACTTTAAAAGAGCTTCGTTGTTGAAGTAAACTGTTTGGGACCATTTGGAAACGGAATATCCTGATTCCGTATGGTTAGTGTTGGACTCCGTTAGATTTACCTGATGGCTTGTGTGTGTACATATGAAAGCCTGACATTTTCACCAAGCGCTCAATGATCTCAGGAGATCGATAGACCTGTTGGGTTGCGTTTGCAAACAGAAAAACCAAGTGGAATCGGACAAGTTTACTTCGACAATGCACTTAAGCATTGAATGTAAATATTTTTAACGAGCTCCTTTACCCTCAGTATCAAGACAAGAGCTAGGTTAGAATTTAAGTGAACACGGTGCAATGTGCCACAGATCTTTTTGTCACACTCCAGGTCTTAGTATAAATACCGCCTGCAGTGCGTGAGGATTGTGGTGCTTCACACCAGCTAGAATCTCAAATATTAAGCTGTCATTGCCCTGGTGCATTCCATACAAGTTTTTCAGTGGTAACACAGTATTGCTTTGACACATGTTTTCTCTATAAAATTTTATGAGGAAAACATATCACACGACAGAAAATCTCGACTCTTTAAACCACTTTTATCTGTGCAGACAATGGAAAAGATGATGAATGCTTTGTATGCTGAGACATTCTATTAACTCAATTAAATTATTCACCAACAAATTTTTAATTTTATTTTTAGATATGTACCGGACACACCCTATGACCAACCATTGTACCATCATTTCTCGAGAATTTTCGAGTTATTTCGTATCTCTGAGCCAGAAAAAAGCCCAGAACCACAACCGCAGGAAGAAAAACAACAAGCTAATGCCGCAGAGTTTCCCAAAAAAGAATTGAACTTGAAGAAAGTGCCTAAATTGCCGGATGAGTTTGATGATGAGGATGAACATGTAAGTGCTACATTATCCATCTTCTGTGCCGGTATCCTCACCAAGGGGCCTTAATTTTGAGGAGTTTATGATAAGAGGTCAGAGATTGTTAGTTGGGATGGATGTTGAAAAATTATTCTCAGCTTCCAATAGGCTATAACAGTTATCTAGACAGGGTATGAGGTACTACACTACAAAACGCGTTTTCTCTTTAAAATCTTACGAGAAAAAACATGTGTATCATCACATCACATCATTGTGTAACAACAGGAAGCCTTGAAATCAATGTCTTAACAAGATGCAAGTATTGCAAGTGTTAACAGTTTAAATTGGTCAAGTGGCAAAAATGTAGATGACATCATTTGTATTTATATAATATAGATAACTTCCATTTGATCTGCTTTAAAATACCTGTTGATTTTTCATTCAAGAGTCAATTGCCCAAATTTCTGTTGTTTCTTCCGAAAAGTTTAAATTACACTAAATTATCAACAAGAATTCCCAAGCGCCATAGCAAATGCTGTAAAAAAAAGCAACAGTAAATCTAGCCATGAAGTATAATATTTGAAAGTGTAACATTTTTTCAAGGTAAAACCTTCAAGTCTGCCTTGACTGATTTCAAGGAAGACTCTAAAATTACAGCTAAAATTATTGAGCAGTTCTGAAATTAGATATTGTGGTGTAAAAAGATGTTGAGTGCCTGGATTACCTTAGTAATAAAAATGTTTTTTTTTTAAAAAAAATCAGGACTCAATGCTATTAAATCATCCTAGGTATCAGATTTTAAAACACAGTTGACAACACCTCAAATGTTTTTTTAGATCTTCAGTTTTTGCGCCTCAAATTATGAAAATCACCCCTGCACACACGGATAATTTTATATAATTTTTTCCCCCTTTTTTGTATGTAAAGGGCAAAGGAGATGACAAGAAAGAGAAAATTTCAAAACGGAAGATGAAGAAGCTAACACGATTGAGCGTTGCAGAACTAAAACAACTTGTCAGTCGACCAGATGTTGTAGAAATGCACGATGTGACCGCAAGAGATCCAAAATTGCTTGTTCTTCTGAAAGGACACCGGAACACTGTACCTGTGCCTCGACACTGGTGTTTTAAAAGAAAGGTTAGCCAAATTTCATACCATTCGACTTATTGTCATCGGCAGGATAATTTTGCCCCTGTCTTATTTATAGGAAAACGTACATGGAATAATGAAAATACATAGTGGTCATTGCTAGCGGTTACTATCTTATAGCTAGTGTATCAGTTTGTGTAGTTTATCAGTAAAATTTTTCCATCCCAGTGAGATTTTTGCACATACCTGAGGTTTTCAATTAATGGATATCTTCTTTTGAATGTAAGATCCATATAGGGGAAGCCCCAGCAAAATAAGCGTTGAAATTAGCTTTAAATGAACCTTACCCAGAGTTGCAACTCTGTCTATTCAGCTTCCATAGGTGTAGCTCAGGACAGCATGACCCCAGCCTTGCCCATTTATTTAGATAAATGGGCAAGGCAGCATGAGATAACATTTTAAAACACGGCTAAATACCCACACTGCTTACCTTTGAAAAGGGAAGTCAAATGTCAAATATAAAGCTTTCAGCTTACATAGACACAACTAAGTCCAACTTCGAATCTCAATCCGGCCGTTTCATATTCAAGCCACTGTTGCGGTCATAAGCAACCTTATGTATATGCCATCGTTTCCTTTTTTATGTGAAATTGTTTTATTACTTATTTTTTTGCTTTCAGTATTTGCAAGGCAAACGAGGTATTGAGAAACCACCGTTTGATTTGCCAGATTTCATCAAGAAGACAGGTATCATGGAGATGAGAGAATCTCTTCAAGAGAAGGATGATCAAAAAACTCTGAAAGCAAAAATGAGGGAACGAGCTAGGCCAAAAATGGGCAAAATAGACATCGACTATCAGAAACTACACGATGCATTTTTCAAGTAAGTCATTTTGTATTGAAACATCCAGAACATTCAGAAGAAGTTTTGAAGGATGGATCAAATGACATCCCAAAAAATTTTTTGCTTTTATAGGATGCAATATTCAACGCTGAAACAGCAAAAATGCGTATCTTGGTTGCGGTATTTCAAAATCTCCACTCAGACCAAACCAACACTATTGCTTGAAATTTTCACAGAATATTCTTCAAAAAGATAAGGTACATCACACCGGGCGGCAAATTTTTGGGGGCGGCAAATTTCGGATTTTTTTTTTTTTTTCATAGAAAAAGAAAGGAGAGAGAAAAAAATTAGGGAAAAACTACTGGGAAGCGGCGGGGCAGTGGGGCACGGACTTCCATTTCGAATTGGTTCCATCTTCGGGTGATAGTCATCTCAATCCACTCACTCTGAAAATCATGCGCCACTTCAAGGCGGAAATTTTGCCGCCTAGTAAGTAAGAAACCATTTTTTGACTCTCTCTGCAAAATTACACAGAATTTTATTTGTATTTATGCTCTATGAACTATGAGGGGAGAGCCACCTTTTGCAGCGACTTTATTGCCTCGTGCTCGTAAGACTCGATCTTTTCTTTCGTTTCTTTTATTTTTTTTTTCGTGGTACGAATTTGCCACCGCGAAAACTTTCCTTCACGAAAATCGAAAAAATGACTCCGTGATGCAGCATTGCTCCGAGAGCGGTGTTGCGTCCAATTCGACGCCGAAATTCGGCTAGCGAACGCCCAGCGGAATCGCGCCTTCATCGGAGATCGCGATCGCCGCCAGCGGCGCCAGCGGCCGGCACCAGACAGTCCCCAGGCAGACAGCTCAACTTCCCCTCCCCCCCCCCCATCCTTCTACTCCTCGTCCAGTAGTCTGATGCTGTTCGTGGCACGTGCGCGATCAACCGGGTGTTAATTACTTATTGCATCCTCGATCCTCGGCGTAATAATTGAATTTTCGGCGTTTTGTGTGTGCGAGAGTGTTCGGCATTGACATTATATCTCAATCAGAATATCTTAAGTCGTGATTGATGTTTGTTCCGACGTCATCAGTTTTGTTTTGAAATGACTGGTAAAGCTAGTGGATTCAGAAAAAGACCCAGTGGAGCCGAAAGTAAAAGAAAGGCGGTTGAAAAGGAACGAAGAGAACAAGATGTGCTCCAGAAAACGCGTAAGCTAGACTTATTTTTTTCTTCCAACAAGCGTGCTAAAGCTGATGATAGTGAAGCCATTAGTAGCCGTCACAATGAAAATTATGTCATTTCGGGTGACTGTGATGATGAAGCTGATGATAATGGTAGTGGTGGTGGTTGTTGTGGTGGTGGCATAGGTGATGGCAATGATGGCATAGGTGATGGCAATGATGGCATAGGTGATAGCTTCGTCTGCACAGATTCAGCAGCTGATAGACCCCAAGAGGCCCAGTGTCCAGAGGTGGTGCCAAGCTTATCGATTTCAGAGGGCGGCGACGTTGCTGCAGTCATGTCGGCTCCCGCTCCATACAGAATTGCTGACAGCAGTTCTGCTTCATTTACGCAGTGCGAAAGGCCCAGTGATGACCCCTTTTTTTGGAAAGTTAATGAAGAAACTGTGAATTTTTTTTTGAAAAATGACTTTAATCAGAATATTGATGGAGATTTTTTAAAATCAGCACGTACTTACACGGACGGTGACCGGGTCAGGAAAAGATATTGTAATTTGGAATTTTTCAAGAGAAAGTTACAAAACGGCATATCCATTTCCCGTGCAAATCTTGTGTATTCGCCTAGCCAGGGATCCATTTACTGTGCTCCATGTATGCTTTTCAATAGAGGTGCAACGAAATTTTCATCCGAAACAGGGTTTAGTGATTGGGCTCACGCTAGAGATAGAATCGCGGATCATGAAAATTCTTCTTCTCACAGAGATTGCCTCATTAAATTCAGGGATTGCAAAAATGAAATTGGACGCATAGACCATGAGCTCCGTGTCCAAATTACTAAAGAACAAGAATATTGGAAAAATGTTCTCAGAAGAGTAGTGTCAGTGATTAAAAAGTTAGCCTCTCGAGGGCTTGCATTCCGCGGCACTGATGAGACATTCGGCTCGGTATCAAATGGAAATTTCATGATGTGTTTAGAACTGATCAGTGAATATGATCCATTTCTAGCCGATCATATAGCTCGGCACGGTTCAACCGGTAGAGGCAACGTTTCTTACCTCTCTTCGACTATTTACGAGGAACTGATTGAACTTATGGGAAAATCTGTCCTAGAACACGTGGTTAAATTAGTGAAAATTGCAAAATATTACGCGGTCATTGTTGACTCCACTCGTGATTTAAATAAAAAAGATCAGCTCACCCTACTTGTTCGCTACGTTAACACTACTGGCATACCCGAAGAACGATTTTTAACTTTCATAGAAAATTGCGGTCACACGGGAGAAGAAATGGCAGAGAGTGTGCTTAAATACTTAGCTTTTGTTGATTTATCGATTGAAGATTGTCGGGGTCAATCTTACGACAACGCTGCTAACATGAGTGGGAAATTTAAAGGGTTACAAGCGCGCTTGAAAGCTGCCAACTCTGTAATAACGTACGTTCCGTGTGCTCTCCATTCTATGAATCTAAGCGGCTCTTCAGCAGCCGAAAGTTGTAAAATGACGGTAGTTTATTTTGATTTTTTGCAAAGTGTATACAATTTTATCTCTAGCTCCACTCACCGGTGGGCTATTTTTTTATCTTTTTGCGAAGAGGAGAAAGACAGTCGCACACTGAAAACTTTGAGCAGCACAAGATTTAATGCTCGCGAAAAAGCTTGTGAAGCTCTGAATTCGAGTGCTAAATCTCTGGCCAAAACTCTTCAATGTTTGGCCGATGATGAATCTTTAAAAGAGGTCGATCGCATCAAAGCAAGAGCTTTTTTGCGGCAGCTGAGAAGTTTCGATATCATTTTTATGTCCATCGTTTGGAAGGCGATTTTCCTTCGATTTGGAAAAATTTTACATGATATTCAAAGTAAACAGATGCATGTATCAAGAGCTCTCTCTCTGTACGACTCCCTAGTCGGTTTTTTGGAAGAATTAAAGACATCATTTCCGACTTATTTCGAAACGGCCAAAGAAAAACACCGCGAGCTTCGTTCTTTCAAAAATGATGACACCGGAGATGAAAGCGGGGAGGCCGATGAACGGCCAAAACGGCACAGGAGAAGAAAGAGATTTTTTGACGACTCTGAAGATGAGGAAGAGCAGGAAGTCCAGGCGGACGAAGAAATCAACGGAGAACTAGCTAATCAGAGCTTCAATATCATTTTGCAGACTTTGATTGATGACGTAAGGGAAAGGGCTGCAGCCTATAGGGAGTTTGCTCTTAAATTTAGTTTTCTCACCGAACTTCCTTCCCTTGAGAGTGCACAGATTTCAGAAGCAACAGCCCAGTTAATACAGGCTTATAAAGAAGACCTTGAAAGCTCTCTTTTCGAAGAGTGCCTTCATTTGAAGAGTTACTTAAATCAGTTAGCTGCCTCAACTACTTCAAATTCTGAAGCTCTCGGCCTTACAGACCTGTCCTTGTCAAAACTTTATCAATTTTTGATCGAAAAAAATTTGCAGGACGTATACCCAAATGTTTCAATTGCATTACATATATACCTCACTGTACCAGTGACTAATTGCTCGGCGGAACGATCTTTCTCCGCTATGGGGCGAGTCCACAATTATCTACGGACATCTCAGCAGCAGGAGAGACTCGTAAATGTCGCAATCATGTCAATGGAATCCGACATCACCATGCAATTGGATTTCGAGGACATAATAGAGAAGTTCGCGCGTGCTAAGGCGAGGAAGAAAAATTTCTAGAGCTTTCAATGCCTCGGTGAAAATCTCTGCCCTTCAAATTTTCTCTCTCTTCTTCTCAACTATATTAATCCGTAAGTTTTTCGAAAACTTGAGTAGGTACATTGAAGACCGATGTGCGAAACCTCGAATCTCCGTTTGCGACGCTTCAGATTTCCTGTTATACTTTATTCATTCTATGAAAAAGTGGTCAACGTAATTTCTAATGCCCATAATTTCTTAAGCAGAATATTCTAGATATTTGATTGATTACGAATCTCAGGTTATGAAATTTGCTTCTTTCTCTTTGAAAAAATAAAATAGAAGCGGAAAATCTGAAACATCGCGACGGAAATACGAGGTTTCGCACTTTAGCATCAACATTTAATTTAATTTTTTACTATGTTTCATTTTCGTGTCTCAAATCCTCAAACTAGCCTCAAACCTTGAAAAAGCATTACCTCCACCTAAAATATTTGTTTACAACACTTTCCTGCATAGATGCGCATTCTTCTGACAATCGGACAATCGGATTCCGCTTTTGCCGTGTTTTCGAAACTTACATTTCGTGCGCATCGCGTGTTTCTATACGATATTACCCAGTCCGGGAGGGGGGGGGGGGGGCGGCAAAATTTTTTGGGCACCGGGCGGCAAAAACCTAAATCCGGCTCTGACAACGGAGTTTTTGAGAGATGAAGCTCAGTTGTTTATATGTAGAAAATTAATTATGACAAGAAGTCTGCAAAGCTGCAAACGGAGATATACATTTCTGCACTTTCACCATCAAAAAATGACTTTCTACACAATTAAGACCTTAGTGCACTAACAGTTTGTGGTGAAGATAAAAGTCTGCACTTAGTGACGTCAGACGAAGTATTTATTAATATTAATATAAATTTACGTATTTTATAACACATCCTCACTTCAAAATGTCACAAATGAGTTGCAAGTGCTGTGAAGTTATTCTTTTGAGTGAAAATAAAAGTAGTAGAAAGTAGGATGATCTTTTATTACATTTTTAACGGATGCTGGAGAAAAAAGTAACAAAACATTCAGGATCCGATAAGTTGCCTCTGTGATTGAACTTATTGCACCCTGACTGAAGTATTTGGTGCTCTCTATGATCCTAACCGTAATCTTACCTCCAATTTTGCTTCCCTTTTCTGATCAACTTCATTCTTTTTTTTCAGATGGCAAACCAAACCACGTTTAACAATTCATGGCGATTTGTACTACGAGGGCAAGGAATACGAAACTAGATTAAGAGAGAAAAAACCTGGTGATCTCTCGGACGAACTTCGCACTGCTCTTGGCATGCCTATCGGTCCTAGTGCACATAAGGTATTTTCAAGCTCTTGATCTGATAAATTTGCCCGAGGAACAGTTTATTTATAATTCATTACCATTTTCCTATTTCTTTGAGGCCGGTTAGGTTCTTTTATTGGACAGATTGAAAGAATTTTCTTTTTTTTGTTTAACCTAGGTTGCCAAACTAATCAAAATTACATCAAAGAACAAAACGCACTAAGACTGTGATGCGAGCGTGTCATTGAAACGTTAAAGGTGACAAATGATAACAGGGTCCCACTTTGACGCACCAGTTCTCCTTCTTCTTGGCATTGAAACATGTCTAATATTATTATCCTTGAGCTTTCTGCATCATGGGGTCAGAGGAGCAGAAAGTATCATCATGGGTCACCTTAGTTGGACAGTTTTTTTTAGTATGCTAATTTTGTTACTCTTGTGTGCATTTTTTCAGATACTGAAATAATAGACAAGTGCTTCAAATGTACCGGCAAAGTAATTGAAGCCATTTTTCTTGGGGTGGGGGGGGGGGG
Organism: Bemisia tabaci; assembly: GCF_918797505.1. NCBI lineage: Eukaryota > Metazoa > Arthropoda > Insecta > Hemiptera > Aleyrodidae > Bemisia > Bemisia tabaci. The sequence goes on from NC_092794.1 coordinate 7,509,663, forward strand.
GCTACAGTATAGTCCGAAAGTTCCACACCACCGCCATAACCTCTATGGTTATTGCCCCATTTAAGATCAATCCCAATAAAATTTTGGAGGTTTCAAAATTCCTAGGAACCTAGTTTTTAACCTAGGAGCTCTCTCAAAATTTTGAGTCTACATCAATTTGTTCAAAAGTTACACAAGTGATACTTGATGCTTGTGGTGCGGAACTTTCGGATCACCCTGTTTAAGAAAGAAAGAAAAAAAGAGAAAAGCACGATCTTCAAAAATCCTCATCATGAAAACTTGGCAGTATGTCCTACAGATTCATTCCCTTTCTGTCTTCTTATTTATAGGTGCCTCCGCCTTGGCTAATTGCAATGCAGCGTTACGGTCCTCCTCCTTCATATCCAAATTTGAAAATCCCTGGGTTGAATGCACCCATCCCAGAAGGCTGCTCCTTTGGTTACCATGCTGGTGGTTGGGGGAAACCTCCGGTTGATGAGAATGGTAAACCACTTTATGGAGATGTTTTCGGTGTTCAAAATTCCAATGACGAGGTGAGTAAATTCAAAATCCAGAGCAATCTTTTTTCTCTTGAAAATTTTGCACCCAGAGGGCTGTTTTCTAATCCATCTTTGAATAACACTGAGAATGTAAATAGATACATATTTTTTTACTTTGATTTCTTATAATTGTAGATCAGAGAAAAGCTAGTAAATTCTTTAACAGTTCTTATCAAATTTGCTAGCATACTGTTTTTGTGTCCTGTGTTGACCTACTAGAACTTTTGTAGGTAGTAAGCGAAATTTGAACAATAACTTTTCCGCTTTTGGAGGCGGCACAAGAAATGATAAAAAAAATTTGTTTTCTAGTGAGGTTGCAGGGCATTCCTGCATTGCTTTTTCTCAGGATACGGCTTGTTTTCAGTGCATATTAATTTTCCTCAGCATATGTATTTATATTGAAGAATTTGCAACTATTGACACAGAATCAGAAAACTTCCTGCAATATTTTGAACTAGTTACTATTACATCAAGTTCTTACGTATGTTCCCTCAACAAGTAAAAAAAGATTTAACGTAGGCGAACTGCAGTTAAAACTTATGCAGTATAAAATGGAAAAATAAATATTAATTTTTCCCTACCGAAATCAGGCTCCTCTGAAGGTTTCCTCCACCTTGCTTTCGCTCGCGTTTCTTGTAGAGTAACCAGTGCTAATTTGTGTCTCCGTGACTGATGAAACCAAGGTGGAAGAAACCAAGGGTGTCACTACCGCTGTGGATGACGTCAAAAACCCAACCTTTCAAAGGGCGATATCTCGGTTCTTCATACTGAACAGAGAAAGTTGCGGTTTGGACGGATCTTAATATTTTTAGCTAATCTACAAGACTAAAGCGGCAAAACACAATTCTGTGACCAGCGCAACTGACCCATTGACTACAAAGCTGAGCATTTCCCTTTAATTATGTGTCATCTCTTGCAGAAAGCGGAGGGTGACGAGGATATAGATCAAACAGCGTGGGGTGAACTAGAATCGGAATCTGAGGAAGAAAGTGAAGAGGAAGAAGAAGAGGAGGAGGAGAAACAGGCGGATGATTCAGGACTTGTGACCCCTGCAGAAGGTCTAATTACACCATCTGGCATCACATCAATACCTGCTGGTCTTGAAACTCCAGAAATCATCGAATTGAGGAAACGCAAAATAGAGAGTGAAATGGAAGGGTTAGTATTTCTTTTTTCAAAATATTCCGTCGCGAATTTGCATGCAAATTTTTTATTGCTTCGTCTGAAAGTGCATGAAGAGCAGATTTCAAAGTATTTTTTATAATTTTTTTCTGATATGGGAAATAGTATCAAAATATATTTAAAAGTGAGAAAATGCACCGCCTAGTGACGTCATCTGGCGGCATTTCCCATTTAAGCACACGTATTTTAGCAGATTAGATGAATTTATCATATTTTCTCCAATGAATGTTCAATTCATGAACCAAGGGTATCCTTGTATTCAGTTCTCTCAGTAGCTTCCACTTAAACATGAAATTCATCAAATTCAGACTCATTTGAAGGTTTGTAATAGTTGCAAACACACATTACATGAATAAAACTTTATCTTTCATGTTGCTTGTCTTTAAGAAACAAAACTTTTAACAACGAATTTTGGAAATCAATTTCCCTTTGAGGTATTAGGAAATGTTCTTGACTTTGGTAAAATGAAACTGTGGTTTGTCATCGTTCCTCTAAGTTGTATTTGTAATCAATGGACCACTAGACAAGGTACTAATTTTAGCATTCTGATACACCTAACCAAAATTTCACGTAGAACACGATGCGCACAACAAAAATTACCGAAATGAACTCCTTACGGAGATATATTATGATTCCTGATGCGTGAATTCAAACCTCCCGCTTATGAAAACTCTATGGTCTGCAAGATTCACATCGCGCGCTAAACATTATCATGACAGTCTCTGCGATATAAAAATCTGACAACCTCAATCTTGAAGCTTTGGCTCAGCTATAGCAAATTCCTAATAGTTTGAACAACACATGGTGGGAAATGAACATTGCTCGATTGAGAAGCATGCTGAAACCGTTATTGTAGGGCACGATTTGACTGAGCGGGCAGTTCAAATTCCTCGTAACAAATGTGAAATGGAAATTTTAATATCTTCGTTAGGAGTTGGTTTCAGTAATTTTCGTTGTGCGAATCGTGTTTTACGTGAAATTCTAGTTAAGGAACATGTATCAGATTGCTTAAGTTTGTACCTTGTCTAGTGGTCCATTATTGTTATAAGTTGATGGTGAAATCACAAAACCGTATTTTCGATTTGCAACCTAGAAGATTTCTATTCATACATTATTTTGTTGATCATCATTATTGTACAAATTTTGAGTGATTTTTCTTTGCACTCTCAAGAATATTATATTGTATAAATATCTCATAATTCTCCCCCTCCTCTCTTTCCAGTAAAATGTAGGGTCGTATACTTCACCCGCCTCTTATATTCGAGTTTCATCGTCAATATTTTACAACTTAAATAGCATAGGATTTCAATTTCCAACTTTTCATCGTGATTATCATTTTTTTCTGAAACTTTTTTTTTCTTAAAACAAGGCCTACTTCAAGATTTAAATTTACTATTCTTATCAGTAAGGTAATGAACTTTACGAGGAACCATAGGGAAAGTAGTTTCAGTGAAAGACTCGAGGACGCTGTAAAGTTTTTCTTTGTAAAGCAACTTTTATTTTAATGTGGCACCTTCTCTGTTTCATGAATGTAAGTCTTAATAAACAGACTCATTTGAAGGTTTGTAATACCTAGTTGACTAAATTTTAATTTCCAGTGGAGAGACACCAGCTTTGTATCAGGTACTTGCAGAGAAGAAGATGGACAGGGTTGGAGGAGCCATGATGGCATCAACACACACTTACGAAATCCCATCTCTTCCAAGTTCAATACCCAACACAGGGGCTGTAGAATTGGCACTGGATCCCTCTGAACTTGATCTCGTTGATACAGACGCAATGGCTGTTCGCTATGAACAACAAATGAAGGAGCAGCAGTCACAGCTGCAGAAGGAAGATCTGTCAGATATGTTAGCCGATCATGTCAGCAGGTCAAAGGTAAGCTTACTCTCCTAATGAAACTTCAGTTGAGTGACTTTTTAATAGTAGGATGCATGGCAAAAACTCAGTTTTAAGACTGATGCATCTCAATATTTAAAATGTTGCACCTCTGGAATTTGTGCCTATATTCTGAAAGTGGAAAATGAGGATTAAAGGTATTTTACTATTCACTTTTAACCATCAATGCCCAAAGTTTCAATATCTAACCTGTAAGTATGCTGAGAAATTGAAGGAATAAAAATAAGGAACAATACGCCTTGTCACTGAAAACGCTTTATCTGGTCAATATGTTTGGCATTTACTTATTTTTTTCTGTGTCAAAATCTCACAGACATTATCAAGTTGATTGCATTTTGCAAAAAGGAACGAAGAGCATTCCAATGGTGCTAACATTGTGCAACTTTTTTACTCTGCAAATATAAACTGATCATCTAAACAACTTTTATCTTAATTCCCAACAAACTATAAATTCAAGACGAAAATTACCTTTATAAAGACAATTTTTACATGATACCAGTGATTTTATTTCAAAGAATGTACTTAAGTTGCACAATCTTAGCAACACTAGAATACTCTTGGTTCCTTTTTGCAAAATGCAATCCAAGTGCAGGGTTGCCACAATTTCTTCATCTTCAAAGTCCCTTACTCTTCTTGACTTTTTCCCAACTTTTTTGCTTTTCTCCAACTAAAACATTTTCTAATTCCCTGACTTGCCCGGACGTAGACTGTTTTAAATTCAAAATTGAAGTTCTCTGATTAAGATAAAACCCAGCTAGTCCCATGTAAAATAACTGGAGGAGTCCAATTTTCTGGTCTAGAAAGCTTCAAGAGTCCGCTGTAGCGTGCAAGCTGTAAATAGCTGTATGCCGGTGAATCATCAAAAACGGTCAAAAACATCCGTCTCTCAGCTTAGGAAGCTGTAGAAAGCCTTGGACCATGTAAAACCTATGCCTCTAACCACGTAGGATTTGACACTAATTTTGATATGTGTTCTCCCATCGAAAATTAAGAAAAGTCGACACCGGTTAAAAAATGATAATTGAGAAGCCTTAAAAATTGTCGGAGAAGTATTCGATTCCGAATATCCGCCATAAAATCTTTCGATTTTAGGAGGATATTCGACAACGCCTCTCTCCGTCTTTTTTCGCTGATACACACCACGAACAGCGCATGCGCGTACTAGCGAAGATTCGCGATCGGCGGCCGCCGCATCGCGGGGTCGAGAAAGTTTGGACAGAGCGTATGGGAATTCGTGGCCAAAGAGAGCTGTGGCTTCGGCTACGTCTTCGTCCCGATTTTACCGCCTCTCAAGGGTGATCTGTTCATTTCATCCCAAGGAAAATCAGTGTTATTTCCTTTGATCATCTCTCGCTGCCACCGCCTCTTCCCGAAAAGTCCTTTTTCTCTGTCCCTACCAGAAATACCTCAGTCTACGCTACGCATTGCGGTATCGCGACAAGACTGACTGCATTTCTGATACGTAGGGTTCATAAAAGCAAGATTTGCTCCCTACAAAATGACCAGAAAGAATAAACAGTTGGAAGATCAGTGATATGCTCTAGTGATTTGTGGATGTGTCAGAAATTCCCTGACTTTTCCCGGTCACCGCAAATTCCCTGACTTTCCCCGACTCTTCCCGGTCACCACAAATTCCCCGACTTTTCCCGGTCACCGCAAATTCCCTGATTTTTCCGCTTGTCCAAACTACCGGCAACCCTACAAGAGAACTAATCCTAGAATGTACTTCTAGATTAGCAAACTTTATCTTCCTTGGAAGAACAATGATAACTCTTTGCATGAGGGATTTTTTATTAAAACGTTTTTATTTTTGTAAGGAACAACCCATCGCAATTTTGACCAAATTTGATTTTATGTTCACAGAGAAAACGGAAAGTACCTCAAGCTCAAGATACCAAACAGACCGCGAAGAAATACAAGGAATTTAAATTTTAAAAATTTTTGGCAGACAACACCTCTGTTTATAGGAATCATGTTGCAACTGAAAATAATCACATTCATGTGGAACATTTTGATTCCTGCAAATATTTATATCCGCATCAGGCCTGTATCATAATGTATTATGCATAACTAAAATTTGTGAATAAATTAGTGTGGAAACTTACTTCTTTCTTTTTCATATTTCATATACACGTAGTTTAACAAGAAGAAACCAAGTCATATTCAATTTGAACCAAGAAAAAGAGGTTTGAAGTCACTCCATGAGACTCAATTACAATGTTCAAAATGAAGTGTCATCTATCTCTCCTTCCAAGCCACTCTGCTCATAGGTTGTGTCAGGGTTTACATTACTTTCAAAGAACATTAAATATTTTTTGTTATTTATGATGGTCCATGGGAAAAAGGATCTTCTTTCATGGAGGAAATATTTCTAGTAGACAATTTTTTGTTGAGAAGCATAAAATAATCAGATTTAAGATTTTGACAGAAAATGGTCCTTTGTGTCCTGAAGAACAAGATGTAAGCACTTGAGTCCATTTTTGCGACAGTGAAGATTGTATGCAAAATTAAATTTTTGATAATTATGACTCCTGAATGTAAGAGTTTTAAAATTTTGACTACTGTTTCTCAAAACTACGTTTTTTTCAATACAAACTCTGAAACTTCAGAGCACTGGTTCGATTTGACATTTATTTGCCTGTTCCAAATTATACGTAGAAATGCTCTCTATGTTTCAGTATAAATACATAGTATTGAGTTTTTGTAAACTTGAGTAGTTTTTCTCGTGGATTGTCACATCAGTATTCTTAGCGAAAGCAAATTCAGTTGAGGACTCTTTAGAAATTTTGCTTGGGAACGTGCATAAGTGAAGTGCATAACCTGAGCACTTGTGCACAAAAAATCTCTAAAAGAACCTTTAAACTCAAAAGCAACTATATTTTGAAGCATGATCAAAAGATAGATCTACATGCATTTCAAAGAGATACAAGGTGGAATGATAACTTTAAATAACTCTTAAAAAAACTTTGTACATTTTAAAAGTTTGCAATTTATAAGCCTAATTTTTACACTTTACATAATCAAAATGTTTATATTTACATGGTTGAAGAACACTCGCCCAATGGTGGAAAAAGTTTAAGTGAAATTAAATTGAATTATTACTTCTGGCCGCCCTAATTGCCTTTATAATACAACACAATTACATAAATGCAAATTTACAAAATAACTTGATGTCAAACCTTTCATAATGGCTCAAAAAGTTTAACAACTAAAAATAAAGAAAGAGAAAATAAATAAAACATAAATAAATAAATAACTGGAAAATAGAGAAGATAATATCACATTTTTACTAATCATTTAACAACTTTTCTAATCTTCTTTTCAATATTCTTTGATTGCATTTGTAGAATAGGAACCTTCATTCTTTACAATCATAATAAGCATAGTTACAGTTATGTTCAATTGATTTTTAATCGAAGAGTCTTCCCATAAGTAAGTTTCCCAACTATTTTTCTCCTAATTTATTGATTGTTAGGTACTTAAACCTCACATTCAAATTTTGAGGAGAGTCATGATGAGCATTGAATAAAGGGGATATTTGGACGTATTTCTGCCTAAAGGAACTACATATCGATGGTGAAACTACTAAACCACGTATCTCGTTTGCGGTGTTTAAAAATCTACGCTCACATTTTATTTTTTTGAAGTAGACCAAATCAATATCATTCCTTGAAATTTTCACAGAATTTTCTCCGCACGAGGAGGAAAAATCGCAGAAATTTTCAAGACTGGACGTTAAGTAGTTTTTCATTTAAAAAATAAAGTATGACAGGAAGTCTGCGACGTCGCAAACCGAGATACGTGGTTTGGTAGTTTCACCGTCGATATGTGCTTCATGGCGTGAGCCCTGTTATGCGTACATTCTTATGGGTCTCAGGGCTCACGTCTTAATGCACATAGTTCCGTTTGACAGAAATATGTTCTTTTGCTATGCCTCAAGCAGCTGATGTCTGAGGTAAAAAAATCGCTTATCCTTACATAAGGTTAGCCTACTGCCAGCAAAAAAACTGTGCAATTACTGTATGTACCTTCTTCTATTTTTTTGTCATTAAAAGTTTGTAGCAGCTTGGACACTGTAGGAGAGTCAAGCCTGGAACTTCTGACCAAGCAAAAGGGGGTGATTTCTTTCAGTTGTTAGGGTATTGAGATAAATTTGACAACACTAATACGAAGATAATATTCTCAGTTTTGCAACAAAATTTAAGGCTGACTTCAAAAACGCTCCTTATAACATCCTTGACTCAAGGTCTCTTTACTCAAATTGCCTTAGTATAAGGATTTCAATGCACATAAGGTATTCTCAAGGAAACTCCAAGGTGCATCTTAAAATTACAGCCCTGGTTTCTGAAATTTGACCTCTTATTTGCTTAATGAAATTTTACTTTGATTTTAGGCACAATATAACTTTGCAAAATGGGACTCTTTAAACTTCGGTTGAGAATTTGCTAACTCTGAAAATAGCTACTGTTGTAACAACTTGATGCGATGAAATTGAAATTTTGTAAACTTTGATATTCTCAAAAAAGATAAATTCAGGCTTCCCTTACCAATTTTATTTTTGTTGAACTCATTTAAGTTGCTAAACCCGTCATCAAACCCATGCGACACAGATCACACAATGCAATAGTATTAGGGAAATTTACTTATGTGATGGCCTCTATGAAAATTACTAAAGGTTGTAAAAACGAAGTCTAAAATACTCTGAGAAAATTTCTTGGAGTTGATGCTTAAGTATTTTGACCTAGTTGATGGAGAAGTTACTCACTCAATTTATAACAGTTACGATCTTGCTAAAAGAGACTTCGGTTTTTAATTCAGAGTAAAGAGTGGAGAGAGAATACCTCTAGTTCAGAGTAGTCCTGACACGTTTCCACACTATGCAGTCACTGTCGAATAAATCATGAACAAACTATGGTGTCACTTATAACAAAAATCTGCACTGTTACCGATGATATGCATACTCCGATGATGCTTACTCCATTTCTTTGGATTTTGTCTCATAACAAGCATCTCCGCCTGGTGGAAGACCTGCAGCGAACAGATCAACCAAACCATGGCAGAAGCCACTAAACACCTCCTCCCAGCGAGGTATGTTTATCAAACATCTTATTAGAGCTTTTGATACCTTAACAACTATTTCCATAAACAAGATCAAAATCATATGCAGGAGATTGGCGACCTCTTATCAAAATCACCTGTTGGACAAATTAGAAAAACTTGAATATTTTACATGTTCAATCATCCTGAACCTAAGTTTAACTGGCACTTAAGGATTACATAAGCTGTTTTCAAGGTATTTGCTCCTGAATATCGGCAAAAATCAGGTTATGCACTGCTTGCGTTGTGTAAATGTGACTAGAAAAAAAAAACGTATGGACAGAAAAATCAAAACAATTCGTTGAATGATTCTTAGCAAGTTAGACTGCAACTACTAAAAAGGAACTATTTTAGGCTTGTTCAAAGGAACACCTATCTGCAAAGGGGACCTAATGGCACATGGATTGTAATTAAAATGAGCCAAAACTTGAGTCCTACTGTCATCTGTGAGTACCTATTAGGCTAGTGACAAAAGGAGGAGAGCCTTTGGATTGGCGAGGTTAGAACTATTTTCTCTGAAAAATTTTCGTTGTGTAGGATAAACGTCATCCATTGTGTAGAAATTAGACTTCCTTAAAAGCGAGACCAAGAACTTCTTTGATTGAGCTGTATTAACGCCAAACTTAGTCAATGTGTGACTTGATTTTTACATATATTCGGTGACTAAAATCTTGAGAACAGTACACAAAATCTCTAAGTGCTTACAAATACTTATTGAAGGTAACAATAAATAAGACAAGTTCACAATGCATCAAATTCAACCAATAGACAATTCCCATAAGAGATTTGTAACATAAATACCTCCTTTTTTCTTAAAAAGCACAATATGTGTCCAGTCTATTTTAAACACCTTCACGATTGACTTTACACCCAACAATGAGACTTCTGTTTCTAAATTTCTACAAACAAATTCCCTTGCTCAGAGCGCCAGCCTATTAAAATTTTGAGATAAAAACCTGTCATTTACTTCAACGATGGAAATTCAAAGTTTTGAAAAAGAGATGGACAATTTTACCATGTGATTTGACTCCTACTAATTGATGATTATAGATCTGATGTTCTTTATGAATTCTTGAATGCAACAGATTTCGAACGAGAACTTTCAGTACCCACTTTAATGAATCATGCATGGATTATTTCATTTTTCAGCAATTCATTCAATAAATTGAATTGAATGAATTGCTGAAAAATGAAAAAATCACACAGTGAGTTTGGATCACAACTAAATCAATACTTGAACTGTCTTCAAACCTCGCTTAATATTATGTTGGCAATTCATCTCCCATTTTGGGAACCACCAAAGATTTTTGTATTTTCAATTTAAAAGTCATTGTTCAAAATTGCCAAAAGTAGCACAGTACGGCTGAGAGCCGAAGCCTCTCTATTCTACCCTGGGCTACTTAAACTTCAAGAACTGAAATGTAAGGACAGTCATGGAAAAAATACAGGAGGAGTGGCGGTAGCCAGTTGAGATATTGTTGTCATCTTGCATGTCATCTGATGATGCCACTAATTACAATATGATGAATTTGCAATTTTCAGGAGTACTTCGCATGCTAATGCAAAAAGAACTAAAATTTTAACCCAATAGGACTGTTCATGTTGCCGAACTTTCCAGAAAAAACATGCTAAAATGTTTTACGTATGACAGTTGTAATGATTTTGCACATTCCCAGTTTTTAGTTCTCTTTACATTAGCCTCGTATCAATGGGTATAAATCTCTGGCCACTCCCTGATGTATTTTCTTTACAAAGCACAGCCAGGCAGTATTTGGTGGATCGTTAGTTACAAATAGGATGAGAGGGAAATACATTAGTTTTTAGGGAAAAGCAAACAGAATTATGGTAGATTAAACTTCCAATAATGAAGACTAATTGTGGTTAAGACTTCTAAAAGTATGGATAGAATACAGATTGATTTCAGAGTTGGGGCAAATTCGTTTTCCTCTGTCTATGGTCTTGAAAACTGTCCCTACTTATGTGACTGTACAGTGTACACAGGAAAAGTACTGGACAACTTAAAAAGGAAATATTGATACCACTGTGTTAACACAAGAAATACCTAGTGTTTAACATTATAGGAACATTGACAAACATTTAGGCACCAAAAATGCCCAAAAAAGTTGAACCAAACCGGAGATAAAGCAGCCTGAATTTGTACTTAGTCCGATAATGTGGTTTTGAATGAGAAACACTCGGGAAATTTCAATTCATCCAGGATTGTAGTTTTTAAATGTCAGATTACGGCGCAACTCAACTCTTAATAGTACTAAGAAAATGAACTAAAAAAAATTGTAACTGAATTACTATAATCCTAATTTTATCAATTTTATCAATACAACGTAACAAAAATCATTCACCCGAAAATTTGGACTCCGTATTCCAAAAACCCTCTTCCTGTGAACAGTCACATGTCATACACTCAGTAGTCTAATGCTGCTGGCTGATTGTCAAAATTGATAGACAAATTATAGACACAGAGGACATGAGGAGTTGGAGTGATCCTATTGGTTGAAATGAGTGGTTCTTATAGACTGAGAGAGAAAATTATGGACCAATTAACTATAGGGTCTCCTGTGGGTTGCCGTTAGTTAATCTATTACCTACCTCTTAGATCCATTGCAACCACCCTCTTACACCAATAGGATCCCTCCACATCCTTTTTGACTTCTTTGTCTATTGTCTTGTCTACCAATTTCAACAATTAGCCCGCAGGAGGAGTTAAGGTGGCCCAATTCGAGCATTGTCAAATTTTTTTTCGGTTTACCTACCTCCTGAACTTGATTTATTCAATCAAAAAAGACCCTGTGCCAAATTTCAGTCAAATTGATCCAGATAAACCAGTAGAAATTACGAAATGCGGTTTTTTACAAACATTTTGAGCTCGAGGAACAGAGACTGAAATTGACTGAAACTTCGCACGGAGTCTTTTTTGGTCAAATGGATCAAATTTTAGGAATAAGACCAAAAAAAACCCTTGAAGATCAGTTTCCCATGTTTAATCAGTGTTCATTGGAGCCACCCTTTTGAATCATATCTGTTAGCATTCTTGAACCAGGAGAATGAAATCTCCACAGAATAGCAAATCTTTGCGTCTATTAAACCAGGAATGAGCAATATTAATTCATGATTATGACTATTTTAGGCCTTCTATTCTGTTCTGCAAATTCTTAGTTGAAAGTAGACATAATTTGACAAAAATTTGCAAAAATATTGAATCAGTCAAATTTTAGCTCAAACAAATCAATGTTGCACCACATGCATTTTACCAAAAAAATGCTTCTTAGGATAGTCGGTGGACAAAATTGTTTCCCAAGAGTTGTATCACACTGGGTGCGTAATAAGATAAAAGTCAACAAAAACAAGTGAAAACATAGTGAGCTCATTGCAAAATCCTTAGTTTTCATATTTTTTTTAAAATTTTCTGGAAACTAGAATTACAATCAAGCATTATGTCCACCTAAAATTTCAGGCCCCAAGAAATTCTGCTGGAAAGTAGGGCAGTTAGATGTCTTAGTGTTTAAAATTTGATATCTGCATTTGGTATAGGTTAGTGAGTTAGTTGCGAGAATAATAAAAAAAAGTGCTTACTTTGAAATAAAGTACGCACAGAAATAAAAAAAAAAAAAAATCAATAGTCTTCTCATCTTTATGCACAGTTTCTCGTGTTCCGAGGCTACAGTGAAGTTCAAATATTTGAACTTTCTGCAATCTACTTGCTGTTGCTCTCCTTGCCAAATTTTCTGGAGCTTGAACTATCGGATGCAAATGCATTGAATCGCGTCTTACCTATTTTCTAAATTTTGAAAACATTAGGTAGGGCAAAGAATCATGATTTTGCAATGAGCTTTCCATTGAAAAAGGTAACTTCTTTGAGTAAGCGTCAAAAAGTATGGAGAAGGAACGATGCAAAAAATAAAGTAAACAGTGTCAGTAAATTAAGACAAACTGTGAGTAGATATAGCTAGAAACAGCAGCGTTTGCTGCAAATCCAAAATATTTGATCACATACTATCCTCAAAATTCTGTGAACTATAAGACCCAGATTGGTTAACTATATAAGTTTCACTTACAAAAGCAAAAGCCAAATACCTAACTGTGAAAAAAGCATATGTAATCATTTATTTTTTTAAAAATGCAAATTAGATCTGTGGCTTAACTCAGATACAGCGTTTCTGGGTTTGCATTGTTGCAATCTTCTTGATATACCACATTTCTTTTAGTAAAAAAACTGACGAGTGTGGTTTCTTAGAATTTTTTATGATTTTTATTTTCTAAAGAATATTCTGTGAAAATTTCCAAAAATTTTAATCGAGGCTGGTTTTTGGTTATAAAAAATTAAATGAGAACAAAATTTTTGAAAAACTACCACTGAGTAACGCGGCTTCTGAGTTTAGCCATTAAAATTCTTAACAAACTTCTGACCCTAAAAGTATGTGAAAGAAAATATTAAAGGTTCACATTCTATTTTATAATGGTGTGATAAAACTTTTTTGAAAATATAATATGTACTTTCATTTGAAAATATTTTAACACAGCCAAAAAAAAAAAAAAAAAAAACAAGAAAAAATGGAAGTGCAGCATTTTAATGGAGGAAGGAACGAGGGAAGATCATCTTTTTCCTCCCCTAAATCAGCCACTGATGCAAAAGGAAAGCAGAGAGGTTTCTGACTGTTCTCCAAGCGAAGTGACCTGATTCAAGTCCATGAAGCGAGCATTTAGCCAGTAGAGCTCAATTTTGGAGCCCTTGCGGTCCAGCGAACAACATTAGTTGCAATAATGAACCAAAAAGAAACGACTTTCCATAACTTTCAACTTGTTTCTATGGATCCTGACCATCTTTTGCTTATCTTAAACCACTTGTGAAATTATTATGATCCATAATATCCATATTTTAGAAAGACATGCCTAAATTGCCTCGTATTTCAAGGAAGAAAAGGAAATTTAATTCATATCATTTTGAGTATCTTCCCTTTCCAAATGAAGTATCCACTGCACGTCTTCATGCCATGGGCCTGGCCTCTAAGTGGCAAAATCCTACTCTTCATGGACCTTACTACTAGGGAGACCTCACTTGAGTTGAATTAAATAGCTGTAAGTCACACTTTTCAGAAAAACAGCAAACTAATTGCCAGATAAAATATGAGTAGTTCAAAATGATCCCTGTTTAGCTTTTTAAGCTAACTCCTATCTAATATGTTACAGGATGCAGGTGTAAATGATATGCTCAACATAGCATCGCTGAATGGAGTGAAGATGTATTTCCTAATTACTGGCCTTTCGGGTAGCCATTCTGAAATTTGAAGTCACTACAATGTTGTTCAATATTCAAATTGCTGAGCAATCTTGATGTGTGGGTGCAAAGTATTAACTCTTCAACGCATTAGTAATAATTTAAGGTCTCTTAGAAGATGGGGGCCATTTTCCCAGAATGCGCCACATCCACGGAAGAAATAGGTACAGTCGTACAATTTAGCTTCCATCCTTCTACAGCCAATACCTCCTCACCGTTTGCTCAGATAAATTCCTTTATGCTATTACGCACTTAAATTGCTGATTTTGACGATAATCTTCAAAACTAGAAAAGAGCAGTGGTGTGGCGTGCTTTGCAATATATCGATTGATCTGCCATTTAAAGAAATGAAAAAGGATCAATAAATAGGGTGTTGGCAATGAACACCTAAATAATCGATTCTTTACCATGGCTTCAAATGGGGAAATATTGATAATCAATCATCGATCATTCACGCCTTACCACTGGAAAAGAGGGAACTTTTTTAATGCTGGATTTTGGTGCAACTATCTTACAAAAAGTTAACATTATGATTAGAGATTAACAGTTCATTTGAAGGAAAAAAATACTCTTTCCCACAGTCGAATAGATTGTTTTCGCTGTGGTCCGTTCAAAACTGCAGAGATTGTCCAAGGTGAGCAGTATTAAACTCACTCTAAAGTGAGGAAACGAGAGTTAAAATTTCTTTCGTTGGCAAATAAATGGAAGAAATCTTTCTGTTTAGATGTCCAAACTAAGTCCTTCCGCATCTGATCTATAAAGGAAAAAAATAAAAGCAAAATTTTTAGCTTTGATAATGATTTTTGAGATAATTTTTACTCAACTACGAAAACGATAAATAAAGAAATTTACTTGAATACCTAATCCAATAATACTTAAGCCCTGATTCATGAATAAAAGTAATGCAGTTTAACAATGGAACCGAAAAAAACAGGGTAAAAATTTTGGAGTAACAAAACTCAGGCATAAATAACATAATGATGATGAAACTGCAGAAATGCGTATCTTGGTTTGCCACAATACAAACTTCCAGTTATATTTTATTTTCTACATTGAAATCTACTCGACGTCATTTCTTGAAAACTCCAGTTATTTTTCTTCTCTATGTGAAGAATTCTGGGAAAATTTCAAGGCATGATTTATGTTGGTTTCATTTTGAAAAATAAAATAGGAGCAGAGATTTTGAAACATAGCAACTGATTATGTATTTTTGCACTTTCACCACTGATAAATTATATAAAATCGAAATAATAAGCTCAAACTCACAAGAAAAATTAAGTAAAAATGACTGCCACGATGTCTGGGCTAAGTAAAAAATGAAACATTAAATTGATTTGGCATTGAGCCAAATTTTGTTGCCAGTTGTGTATACACAATCAGTGTAAGCCATTCAAGTGTTACATGGACTGGACCAGAAGAAAAGCACACCCAAGCTTTATAAGAGTAAAAAAGAAAATTACTATCATGTACTTGTATATGATTTGAAAAATTTCATTTAAAGTTTTTCGGATTCATCAAGCTATGAAATTGAATTAAATAGAGGCAACCTTGCACATTTACTTACGTGTTCATTTATTTGGATCGATGGACTGAGAACTGAGCAAGTTTAGGCGGACATCCAGACATTGGTCGACTTGCCTCTCTCTTTCGCCGGCTGAGGCACGCTCTTTCTGTAACCTGACAAGCAAAGAAAAAAAAATGAAAAAAATGGAAGGAGGAAATGAAACTGAGATGAGCTTCAATGAGCTTGAGGTAGAATTTTGAGGATTTTACTTCCAACAACCTCAAAGCTGCTTAAAAGAGAAATGATGGGCCACTAGAATAGGTGGGAATTAAAGCACTGCATTATATGTTTCCTTTTCAAAACTGTACGCGGAGAGATTTTCAGCGGAAAGTTCAGAAATCAACTACTATGCAAGATAGTGACACTAACATTTAACACTGATTGAATAGAATGCAAATTATACAAATGATGTCATTTGTATTTCAGCTACTGGGCTAATGCTAAATCTAATTAATAATATCTTCTTCAAAAGTGCTTTTCCAAACTTCCTGTTGTGTGATTCATTTCCTACATGAAATTTTGAGAAGACATATAATTAACGGAAAGTTTTAGTTTGTTTGTGCCTTGTCTAGTGGCCCATTGAGGAGATTTCTAGAAAAAGGGCGCTTAACTAAAAATTGGTTTTGAGCAAAGAGTATTCAAAGTTTTCATTTTTGTTTTCTGACCGCTGTGGACGAGGAACATGACACATCTCGGAATAAAATTTGGCCATTGAAACTCACTTATGGTTGGGCGTTGTGGGAGGAATTTTTTAAATTTTTGGTTAAGCACCCTTCTTCCAGAAATGGACAAGCAATCATTGGTTTTTTCGATTTTTTGTGATATTGAGTGCAGTAAAAAATACATTGGTAGGCATAGAAACAAAGTCCAATATCCAAAGCTCCTAATTATTATTGAGTGGAAACCCACTTGGAGGAATGGCGGTGAAAATGCAACCAGAACTCTGGAATTTTTCACTCTATACGTTTTTGGAGTCTAAAACATTCAGTAAGACACATGTTAAGGCACTGAACTGAATCTACTTTCAAAATTTTCTGATTGTTACTCAGCAATCTGTCAAAGAGGAGTCGTAAGCGAAAAATGCCAGATGACCTCTTGAACCTGTGGGCCTTGCTTTCAAAACACTTGTAAAACATCAACATTTGTTGACAACTCAATGTGAGATCCAAAAACTAACTTACGAAAAGAGTGTGTATGAGCTCTTTCCCTAAAAAGCTCAATTTAAGGTTGATGCCTCTTTCCCCCTGTGTAAATTTATGGGCGAAGGGAAAAGTAAACTTTTAGGAGGCTCCTAATGCACAGATTACTCTCTCATGAAATATTATCAAGGAGCAACCGAATCATGCTGCTTTCCTGTAGTGTGAAAAGCAAATTAGTGGTGATTGAAAGAAGTGATAAAGAATGCATCCCTTGAGGAGTGCAAGTTAACCAGGAATGATGGGTAAAAAGACACTGATTGTGTTTTAATTGAAAACTGGTGGGACAAAAAAGTGGCAGACTGAAAATCCCGGTAGAGAAGAATGGAAAAGCATATTCATAAATGATACAAAAAAAAAAAAAAATAAAAAAAATAAATTAATTACACGACAAAGGAGAATAAATCCGATATAACGCAATAAAAAAAGAAGAGAAAGCAGTCAAACGGGCATATTTCAGATGTGAAAAACCATGAGAATAAATAAGCAAAAAAGCAGCTTTTTGTGGGTGATGCCTTTTGTTCAATGACGCCATCTCATTTTTTGATGCAACATGAATGAAAAAGCAACAATTGGAAGTAATTATCAAGAAATTATAAGAGGGCAAACTAAAATAATTTCTTTACCGGTTTAAAAAAGATAAAAATAAATTATCAATGGAGGCGGTACATGAAAAACGTGTAAAAAAGCAATCTAAGTATTCAACAAAACAAATGATGATAAAATTCCACTAAACTGAGAATTGGAGTTGTGATGAGAATACTTTATTCAGGACTTATTGTTAAAGACAAAATTCACACCCTCAAATTTCAACCAATTCAGAAAAAAGATATTCAATCAATGTTAAATTAGGAAGCAAGTGCACTGCCACTCAGATTGCAGAGAAAATCTTCATAACTTTCTCCCCCTAAATATCTCTCCCACTCCAACGAAAATTTTGTAAACCACAGAGAGTTTAAACTATATCAAATCATAAAGAAGAAATTCCTAAATCTGAAAAAAGAAACTACAGAGAAATACCCTCAGAAACATTTCCCAGTAATAAAAATGATTCACTGAACTGAATTTTTTTTTCGTCTTCTGCTTTTCATTTTTGGTATGAAAAGTGGGGTTTTTTTTTTTTTATCTTGTTAACTGTCGCAATTTTTTCCCAGAAAATTAACAATGGAATAACTGTGAATACCACCGTCATGTATACATTTACACATTATCCACAAGCTAAAAAATTATTCAACGATATGTTTACATGTTAAATAATTATATCAAAATAAAAATAAACATTCAGATTTAATTAAATACACGGATACATGGATTAGGGTACATGGTTTGCACGCCGTTATCAATATATTTTAAGAGCTCACATGGTAAAATATTTTCAGCGTTTGTTCTCGGGAACTACACGATTGATTATCTTTGAAAGCTCTTAGCCCTCAATCTGTAGAAATACCTACACACTCCTGCAGTCTTTCATTTTCAAAATTTTATGATTGACATTACAAAATATTTTTAACGCAAAACAACGCATTCGCAACTCATCTACTTGATTCTCTGTCCGTTTTTAATCTTGGAAATTGCTTAACTGTTTCATGTGTGATTAATTTTGAATGAAAATATTGAACAAATCTAAAACTCCCAATATTAATACAAACTACAATTTCCTCAATTAGATAGGTATCTCCTGATGCAAGCATAATAATTTAAAAATGTGTCTGCAATATATTGGAATCAGTATAATATTTAGGATATTTAGTCAGCTCATTGACAGAAATGAAGAGGTAAGGGCTAAGTGCACGGAGAACTTCAAGAGAGAAGCTAATCATTCATTTACTCACTCGAATGACCCTGACCAATACAACGAGAATCAGGAGAAAATACTGACTTACCACTGTTTCAGCACCGGTTTCCCAAACGCTAAAACGAAGCAAGTAAGAAAGAAAAAAAAACGTCATTGAGAAAAATAAATTTACGGGGCAGCCAATCCTAACTTCTGATGATCAAAAACTGTTGCCACCGATTAAAAGAACGAAGAGTTTAAAGGTTTCCTTAAAATTACGGGCTAAAATCAAAGACCTGACACTCATCAGATGATCCCATGACTGTCGATAGCTTTCAAACGAAAGTTTCATATATGTATTTCATAGTTCACACTCTTATATTCACACATTTTTCTGCAAATTGGAGTTTTAGATTAGAATTTCTCGACGTATATCTGAGCATCATGGGTTTTCAATTCCATGTAAGTGCACCTGCGCTTCCTCGAACATTAACATGGTAGTGTATTGTGTTGAAAACCATATACCATTAGAGAAAAAATAGCCTTTTTGGACCATGCAAGAGGAATGGGAAATTTCGTTTTCTAATTAGTCATTCAGTATCAGTTTTTGAATATCAAAGGAAGATATAAAGTGCAGCACTCTTTTGACTGATTATGTACATAAAAAGAGTGCATCAAAAGAAAATCGGTAGGTATCTAAGTATCTGATGAATCACTAGACAAAGTTAGAAACCAAGCTTGATGTCAAAATGTGTTCTAATTTTTAGTATTTTCTCTTTAAAATTTCATAAAGAGCGCAATAATTTACAAAAAGTCCAAAACCTACTTGTATGAGAAAAATTAAAGTTTTCATATTTGTTAGTTCAAACTCCCTACTATGGTCAAAACTTTTAAATCTACTCAAGTTACATTAAGTACTGAATTAAACTTGATGGGCCTTACAGAGAGATAATTTTTTCCTTGTGCTGGCCTTTTCTTGATAACTTTAGAGTAACTAAGAATTAAAAGAGAAAACAAATTTTCCCAAGACCAAACTTTTCATATTTCTGAGGGTTCAAGTCGATTTTCAATAGTTTGGTTTCCTCAAGAGCAGAGAGTCTGAATTTGCTACTCATGGAGTCAAATATAAAAAATATATAACAATGATTACTTTTTGAACAGGATTTCATTGAAATTATGATGAAAAACCACAAATATTTATATGTATAATGAAGTGTTTCGATCTCACCCTGTCTAGTGGTCCATCGCCCTAACGTTTATTAATTAAAGAGACATTTTTTTAATATCAATAGAAAATTTACATACAATAACATTTACATATTGCTCTGAGAACTTTAATACGGGATGTGTGTCAAAACTAGCTCAAACATCTGAGCAACATTTGAGAGCAAACTGTGAGGCGCTTATGGAGCGCAAATTCACTGTTGCGATACGAGTGGAGCTTAGTGCACAGTCTTAACTTTCATGGCATAGATTTACTATCAAAAACACACAAAATCTGTAAATGAATTTTGGCATAATTTGTGCATCTTAGGGTGTACTAACTTTGGAATTCTCTTCTTTTTTTCTAAGATTAAATGCTTGTCTTTTCCTTGATGGAGGCAATTGTAGTTAAAAGCCAGAGAATCCCTCTGAATATTCCAAGGTTAATGTTACGCTCACCACTTATCTCCTACTTTACAAAATTGAAATACTGACTAATCACAGATATTATGGTCCCGCTGCAATAAAATTAAAAGCAAACTCTAGGCAAAAATTCTTAGACTCGTAATTTTAGAGAGCATTAGTGGTTAGATTGATACAGGCAAGCAACTACTACAAAGACTACCTGGCACGCTAACTGTAAAATTGGGTCGATTACAAACCTGTAACTTTATGATTCCAGTTACAAAAGTATCAGATCAAGTTGAAAGAAATTGATAATATTATGGCTATTATCACAACAGCCAAGAATTTAAGTATCAGTGGCAAAACTACCAAACCTTATTATACAATGGTTTGTGACTTTGCAGATTTCCTGTTGCAATTCATTTCTGTGAAGGATGACTAATCATTGTTATTAGACAAAATTTTGAGTAACTTTTCTTTGCTCCCTTGATAGTACTCTCTAAAATTTTCATATAAAAATGTCTAGTAATATTATTTTCGACAAAATTAAGAAATAGTAGATTTTATGAAATAATACAATCAGGATACAAGTTTTTCTAGTTTCATCCTTCAGTACAATAATTTTTTCTTTCATTAAAAGATTGGTGGTTACATAATACTGATTTGATGAACTAGATTTAATTGAGAATTGTCATAGTTTGATGTTGTCTTGGGAGGTAAATCTCTTAAAAAGAGCAATTTTTGACAATAAGCGCAAATTAGTTCAATTTCACTGAAAAATGTTTCCTAGCACCTCAAGAAAGCGACCGCAAGCAGTTTGGTTCCTTCACGTCCTAATAGAGTCAAGTTACTTTTTAAAATAAAAATAGGGGGGCTCTGACTGCTTCACGGTCCAACCCCATGAAGTGTTATGCGCCTAGAGCGTAATGCCTTACACGTAACTCTTATGAATTTACATTATAGAGTATGATTTTGAACCTAAAATAAGGCGATTTAATTTAAAATCAAAACTACATATCTTTGAAACCGCTAACTTCAAATTAACTCTCATTTGCTTCGAAATTTTTGGGAATTACTTTTAAAGTAAGATATAAAACATTTCTCTGAGCAGTTTTATCAATACATTCAATATGACTTTATCAACACTGAGATCCTTATAAGTATGTGTACATGATCGACGCAGTTTCTGAGTAATTTTTGTTCGAAAGTTAGAAAATATTTTGGCCAAAGAGATTAGAACAAGTGAGGAGAACATGGTTCCGTGTTTTGTGACTCCTTACTTTAAAGGCCAAAAGTTACTTATAAGTTACTTTAAAATTCTGCCATTTAAATCAAAGTTTAAGGGGGGTCGTTTTATTATATACATGTCCACTTTTCCCTGAATGAAGAGTGTAGCTCATAATTGTCCTAACAATTATCGTATGCAAAAAGATAGGATCGGTATGCGACAATGTTATTAATGTATGAAGAGACGAAACAACAGCTGAACTGATTAGTGAAAGAGAATTGCCGATTGAATCAATGAGTATAATAACAAACTCTGTGTCCTAAGCATTCTTTTAAAACCCAATCTTTTTTGGCGTAAGTGACTGATCATCAGTCATCAGTGACTGATGGTCTTTAATTAAAAGGCATTATTTTTATTATTCTTACTTTTTTGGTTCAAAATTCCTAGTCCAACCTACTAGACACGAAGAAACTTACAAGACAGTATAAAGACTTACTTATTTTTAGACTGCCGCATAAATTGCTGAATTTGCCTGGCTGCTTGGTGTTGTCTCCTTTGAGAATGGGTTCGTCTGAGGAAAAAAATGGTAAAAGTTAATCATTATTCAATATCTTGATAAATAATTATGATTTTGATGCACAGGAGAGAGTTTATTTCTTAAGATTATGGTATGATTGTGCAATTATTAAACAATTCTATTGCAAAACCAATGAGTTATAAATTTATAAAAAAAAAGAGAATTATTAGAAAGGGCTATTTCTCATGGTCTTGAAAGTCAAAGAGAATTTAAGGATATTCCTACTACATTCACTAATGGACATATTTATGCTAAATGGAACTATGTGCGAATGGAAAGATGCGGTGTGCTCATTAGTTGAGGGCCATAAGGATGAATGGGAATTTAAAAGTGCCGTGACATCAGCGGTGACGATCGGACTCGATGCCGAACGACGGCAGCGACGACGCCTAGGTTGTCAGTCTTCAACTCATGAGCCCTGTCTACAAGGCTCTTGTTGCATGCCCACGGCTCACGAGTTAGAGCTCAGTTCCTTTTGATTCAACGTCAACTCCTGCTTTTCCATTTTCTTAAAAGCAACTATATCCACTTTTACATTGTATCTTATGAAGCTTGCACAAGCACACCGCATCTTTCTACTTGCACATAGTTCCATTTAGCATAAATAGGCCAAATAAAAGATCACGCTATTTACACAGTAGTACTTTGGCATTGATGAAAAGAAAGAAACATAAATATTTGTGATCTAATCTGGCCTGCTTAAGTACTCTAATGATAGAGCATTTAAACATGTGTTGAGGTGCATCAGCGTTTGTAAGGTAAATGCATGTCTCCATAATGTTCCTGATTTTTTTGAGTCCCACAAGATTGATGATCAAGAAGCTCTTTGCTCTTTCCTCCATAAAAGATGAGTACCTGGCATATGAAATAAATTAAAAATCTAAACTCTCATAATTTCTTAAAAAATTTCAATGGTAAATGCTATTGGATTAAATTGCGAGGAGAGACTAGTCCTGAGAGCCATTCTGGTATTGCTGTCATATTGGAGGAGGTCAGCAAGAGGGAAACTTTTTTGCCTTGCAACAATGTAAAATTTCAGTGGACAACTTATTATTCATTGATGGGCCCACATCTTATAATGCAAATTTCTGGGAATTTACGTCAAATCACAAAAATAATTAACCAAAAAATGTATAGGATGATGCTTTGAACACATCCTTAAGTGAATGAATAAATTATCAAGTAAACCGTTTTACTATAGGTAATAATGTGATTGAGCCCCAATGGCTTCGACCTTTTAACTTCTAAATCACAGAAACGCATATAAAATTTGTCTCCAAAGATGACTTTCCATGGAATGAGAAAAAGTTCCATTTTAAAAGCTTATGCTATTTAGAGGGTCTTCAGCTCTTACAGACAAGTCAATAGGCTGCAAGTATTATTATTTATTATGCACATTCATGTCACTTTGAATTCTTTAAAGAATATTTTGAAAGGAAAAAATCATTCACAATGTTTTTACGTTATGCTTAGGGCAGACAGACTACAAGAACTGGAAATGTTTCGAAAACTTACTTTAAACTACTGGAAGGGGATGATGAATTGCTGTTGTGATAATTTTTCTTGAATCTTTTGTTCTCGCAGTAGGAACGATAGCCATGTTGAATTACCATTGCCGCATGAGTTGCTTGCTTAAAGTAAGCGTACTGGTCAATCAGATAAGAAAACAAATTATTTTGATACCACAGGGAAATTAGAATTAGAAGAACCAAATATGTCTACTTGTAAACGACCTAACAAAGAGGAAAAAATTGGAAAGGATAAGCAAAAATATTATTTTTCTTTCTTTGGAAAATGAGGAAAAATGAAAACCGCATCTGATCCTGAAATTTTTACAAAATTCAGAGTTTAATTTTTTTCCAACAGACAAAGTCAATCATGAGAAATAATATTTTTACATGTGTTCATGTTTTAATTACAAAAGAACACAAATGAAACTATACACTTCCCTTTCTACTACTCTTAACAATGAATACTTAACTCAAGCCTGTTCATACTTTTACTCTCTCCATATGATTCGTTATTGTTAGCATCATTCAGAGAATAGTATACAATACCTACATGCCGAACGTTGAATAAAAAAGAATAAAGCTTCCTTGATTTACATGATTTCAAATAACTGATTCGATGCTTACATTTTCTTGATTCAGTAATTTCTTGTAAGGTTCTTTTCCTTAAGTACTTTTCTCTCTGCATCTACCTTAGTCCAGTGGCGTTGAGTGCTTTGCGATACATCGATTGATCTGCCATTTAAACCTATGGAAAAGAATCGATTAACAGGGTGTTTGCAACCAACACCTTATTAATCGATTCTTTACCATAGCTTTTAATGGCGATAGATCGATAATCGATTATTAACGCCTTGCCACTGCCTTAGTCAGTACATAATTCAATGGAGAATTTGCAAGGGTCTGAAATTTGATGAATTTCCTGTTTAAGTGGAATCCTCTGAGTGAACTGAACACGAAGATACCCTTGATTCATAAATTGAGCAACTATTAGAGGAGATATAACAAAATAACCGATTCTGCTAAAATACATGTGTTTAAATGGGAAATGCCGCCAGATGACGTCACAAGGCGGCACATTTTCTCACTTTTAAATCAATTTTTCTCCAATTTCCCATGTCAGAAAAAAATTATGAAAAATATTGCGAACTCAGCTCATTAGGCACTTTCAGATGAAGCAATAAAAAAATTGCGTGCAAATTCTCCATTCTTACAAATATTCAAGGGCATACATTTTGAAAAATGCTAGATTTTACCACTGGAAAACACTTCCTACTGAAGTTTAACGATTCCTTTTTTGTATCATGAAGATACAGAACTAGGCATAGAAATATACATTAAAGTATCAATTGCAGATTGAATTACTGAAAATACATTTTCGATTTGACACGTCATCAAAATTGGCTCATGCCACACTCACTTGTTTGTACCGTCGGTAATAATTTTGAATGAGGACAGCTGCCGTCCTCTCCTTGTCTTGCTCCTCCAATTTTTTTCTACCTTTGTAAGATCTGTATGCTTTCTGAATTATTTTTGCTGCCTCGTACAGTTCCCTTTGCTCTCGATCTGTTGGACATTGAATACAAAACTGTTAACTTTGAAGTATAAAGTATATTTAAATTAAGAATATGGGAGAATTGGGGTTTGGAAGATGGTGGTGGTGGGTGATATGCTGTCACTGTAAGAGCAGCTTCATATCAATGGTATCATCAATTAGTAGGAATGAGATTTCACCTCAATTTATTGCGATTTTTTAATGACAATACTGCTAAAAATCAGCACTGATGAATTAGCAATTTCATTGCAATATATGACAATTTTTAACTCTACTAATGCAATACATGGCTGTCTACGAAATCGTGATGATGTGCTCATCGAATCACAACATTCCTTGATAGTTTCTGAGAGGATAGAGGGATTGTAAGCATCAATTTTTGACAATTTTCTACAAAAAATTTTCCTTGGATTCCATGGAACAAGGATGACATTAAATGCTGATAAGAAGATATGTTAAACGACATACCTGACAAAGTTAAATTGGAGAAATCTTTTTCAAAGAATAGGCTGTTGTTTGACGAAGCTTGGAAAAATTCACAGAAATCTGCTGTAGTAGGTGGGGGTGATGGCGAGTCAGGGAGTGGGAATGGAGCAGGGGATTGTAAACAGCTCGAGGACGCGGGACTTAGACTGGAGCCTGGAGTAGCCACGTCATAGTGCCTGCACAGAAATGAACATGTTATTACTGCATAGATTCATTTAGAATAAATTTTACAAGTCTGCCTAACCTTGTCTGTGACATGATAATGGTGCCATAGGATGGCAGCCATGTATGGCCTCCGCAAATATAGATAATTCCCGCCGTAACATATTGCGACACAACATTTTTCCATATGTGAAGTTCAATTTTTCAAGTCCAAACCAAAGTCTCACAAGAAACCAAATCAAAAGCGTTGCATTAGAAATTAAATTATGTTTAAGGACTTTTTAAGGTATTACAAACCCTCCTACTCATCCATCCTTGATATTTGTTGGGGTGGTTATAAACCGAGGACCATATGGTCAGTGTATTTCAAAAAGGCAACAAGTCATATCCATTAGTCACTGCTCAATCTTATTGGATGATTCGGTTATTTACGAGAGATGGGTGTTGCCGATTTCTTTAGAAGTTTTATAGAATTTTTCCGGTAATGTTAAGAAAGTTTCCTCAAATTTTTAATCAAATCCGTCCCACAATCATTTTGTGGAAAAAATTAATAAATCTATAAAAATTCACAACAGCATAATACCCGCTGAATATTTATGTTTATATTTATTATTTATTCGCGATAAATATCAGCACTTGGTTTCAGCTATTCTCTGTTGCCTACTTTTCTAGCACTACAGGATGGGGAAGAAACACGTTACAGCTTAAGGGCTTTTTTTATCCGAACTGCAGAGGATAGCTATGCAACGCATCACTTTTTTATCCCGCTCCACTGGCGCGTTCCATGTGTTCCAGTGGAACACTTGGACCGCTCTCCCGAGGTGAGTTGAGGTTGGTTGAGGCCGTGGTTAGGCCGGTTGAACCAGCCCGAACCGCTACCATGCGTTCCATGGATAAAAAAAAGCCCTTTATTGAGAAGCCTACCAAATCCGTTGTAGTGCATGATTTGATTCAAGTAGACTTTAGATTTCCATGAATTCAAATTTTTCGTAACGAAGGCTACATAAAAGTGCTGATGTCTTGATGGTTAATTTCAGGAATTTTTGTTGCGCAAATTTAGCTCTAAGTAAAATTTCAAAGGGGAAACATGCATCAGAATGCTTAACTTTGTACCTTCTCTGATGATCCATTGAGCTCTTTAATGTACCTTTTAATTTGTTGTAGATTCTGGCGGATGAAATGAGTACTAACCTATAGTTGTTGTCACAGGGCTCGAAACTAAAATCAGGAGAGGCGGAGTCAAAACAGCATGAAGATGCAGATGATGATGGGGGTGGCAGGGGAGATTCCAAAGAAACCAGTGAATCCATCTCTTCACTGTCACTTTCAATCTTAAAAAACAAATTTAGAAAATATGCTCATTGGAAGGAGTTTTAGAGAACATGATAGGATGGATAGATGGATTTTACATAGATTACACAAAGCATGTTAAAAAGAGGACTTGACACTTGTTTCATGATTAAATTGCTCTGCCTACACAGCAGGAAATTAGATTCATTCATTGCTTTGGTATTAATCAAACTGGAACAGAGGAAAAAAATTGGAAAAATAAAAAAAAAGAAATTCACAGCTCACCTCTCAATCACTTTTGATTCAAACTATTAAAATATTTATGTTAGAGCCATGTTTGCCGAAGCTTATGTCTGGTTGAATTTATCTGGGTTAAATAAAAGTGCCACGAACATTGATATAATTTACGAACACATACATACTTGAATAATAATTAATGTCCTACTAATCTAGTACTGAAATTTATCATTTCGATGAAAAAAGTTTGCAAAAGTTTAAAAAAAAAAATAATAACTACTTACTTAAGATCAAAAAGAATCTACTCTTATGGATAAATCTGCGATCATTTTCTGTATGGTCAATGGGAAGATTTTTAAAGAGAGAGAGGGGATAAAAGAAATCAACAACCACTCAAAGTTTCTGGAGTAAATCTACGATCAACTTTGTACATTCTGCATAATCACCTTAATACGATCAGGTATGGCAGCAATGATTTGCTCAGCTAGTGTTAAGACTCGTACTTCTTGCTCCCCTAAAACAAAAGAAAATATAGTATATTTGCGAAATAAAGCATATCATTGGAAACACCAATCTTTCACAAGAAATTCCAAGATTATTTAATACCCTATTTTTGAATAGGCATAGTGAAATTTTTGTTAATATGGCTCATTAGAGATTTTTATATTTTCTTAGTATGATTCTTCAGAGAATCTACATCCAGAGGCAAACTAGGCCTACTAGTTTGGTAATAGCAAGAGGAAAATTCAAGAGCGCTTAAAGGCGTAAGAGGAGTTTAATACGAAAAACTTTACATAAAATAAAAAACAGTTTAGTATAAAAAATTAACAACTTGCACAAGATGAAATAAAAAGGTATTAATTAAATGAGTTGCTTGGAACAAAAAAGTATAATGCCTGCGTTCTGAGCAACTCTTCTATCATCAGTCATTCACAGAAGTGCGCCTTCTTGTGCATTCTCACTTTGTAGATAAAATTGCCAGAGTCCGCTGAGCCTCCAGGCGCCACCAGATCTATTTCCTTCATAGGACTACGAGATGCTAACGATAGAGTGCTGTATAGTGCTGTGCAGTGCAAAGGTTATCAATAGTTGCAGAGAGAGAAGCTAAAAGTGAATTTGCTAATACATAGCACTAATGACAGAGGCCAATAAAATAGCTTGCATGAGCCAAAATATCATGCATTATCAAATTTCTTCGTTCGGAAAATAAAAGCATCAATTATAATTGATCTCTCATATTTCATTTTAAGAAATTGTTGGCAATTATTACTTATATCATGCACAATTCGGCTTCATATACACATAAAATTCAGAGGGGTTATGACTCAATCTGCCCCCTTTCTATTTCTACCACAAATAATTTTCTTTGGTACAAGAGATTGGGCCACAAGCAATGAGATTGCTAGACAGTTTTCTCATGGTAGCTCTATACAGAAAAAATATTGTTGCGACCCTCTACTGTAAAGGACTGATTAAATCCCTGTAATACACATACATTCTTCACATTCCAATCATATTTCTTTTTTTTTAAGTCTACATGTGAAACATCATTTGTGTTTCACAGAGGCTATTCATCACGATTAATAGGCATGAAATTGAGATGATAAGCAAAACCTTTCTAGAGAACTTGAACACCAACAAAGAAAACTAAGATGGGGGATTTTGGAGATAATTTGACTTCATGTAATGGAAGGAATCATTCTATATAAGAGTTGAATCCTCTGGCATCTTTGGCATACTCAATAAAGGTTTGAATGGTGCTAGTGAAAGCTCATGGTTTGGTCATCTACTCCTCTAAAAATTGCATGCGCCTTTCTGCCGCACATGTGTTTTCGACTAGTAACTATTTCCAGACAAGACTTCTTTCAAATAAAAGTAGAATGGTAGATAGATCTCTTTCCTGGTAGTATTGACTAGAGTACCTGTATAGCGAGAGTATGGACAGATGTGAAACTCCGAAAATCCATCAGGCCTTCACCGATGCCTCCGTGAATGAAGTTAGGGCCCAGAAATGCAGCCAACCTATGAATTTCGAATGTCCAGAGCGATTTTTAAATACAATTGTTACGAACCGCCGTTTATAAAGCATGTATTTGGCTTACTTTTAGCATAAATTTACTTATTTTTGCAAAAGAACGCTCATTTATGTACATTCTTGGCCATCTTGGTTAGAATTGAACTCTGTAGGCTGGCAGTGAAATTTTGTGTGTTAGAAGTTGCTCAGAAGGGTGGCTGCAATTTTGGGCCCTAAGCCCTCCATCAAGCAATCTGTCCATAATCTCGCTATAAAGGTACTCTAGTATTGACTGTTCGACTAACAATAGGAGTTTTTAACCTTAAAAAACATTGAAAAGCTGTTGAAATGCACAAATTGGGAATATCTCACATAAAATATACAAAAATATGTGTTAAAGAAAAAAAATGGGCACCTAACTTTTATTTTATTACAAAATTTGGTGAAATGCTACGTACTGAAAATTTATGTACAGTTTTCATTAAAATTCATTGAAAAAAAGTGATGAAGAGCTCACAAAAGATCAAAATGGCATTTTCACGCCCAATAGTATATTTTAATAGTTTTATTGTAGCGGTTCTCCTCTTTCAAATCAACAGGGATTTTTTTTTTAAACAGTCAATAGTACTGGGATTCTGGTTCTGCTAAATGATATCCAATGGACAGATGTACAGTAGTAGGGTCGTTGGCAAAAACTGTGATGAGAATCAATACTAACCAACATTCTCAGATGTCTCAGAAAAACTCGTTGAAGCACCGACATCCAGCATGGGTGGACTCAGGGTTTGAGAACTTGACTTGAAAGCAACTTGGCCTGTGATAATTACTCAACTTTAATTTGTGCTAACAAAAATTTTGATTAAAATGATATCGCCAAAAGTACAAAAGCAAGGCAAACAAATTGCGAAGGGTTATCGTGCATACAAGTTGTTTCTTCAGAAACAGCTTACGAATTGGACGTATTTCTATCAAACAGAACTATGTGCAGGGGGACAGATGGGGTGCGCTTGTTAGCGCTTGGGCCATAAGAATGAAAGGGAAATATAAAGCACCAATGACGAAGCCGCCGTCGCGCCTCTCCCAACCGCCGTTTAACTCATGAGCTCTGTCCACAAGGCTCCAGATACATGCCCATGGCTCATACACTGTGCACTTAGTTCTATTTGATAGAACGTGAAATCCCGCTTCTTCAAGCCAGCAAATGGAACTGTGAGCCAACTAAGTGCGGCACCCATGAGCCGTGGGCATGTATCTAGAGCCTTGTGGACAGAGCTCATGAGTTAAACGGCGGGTGGAGGAGGCGCGACGGCGGCTTCGTCACTGGCGCTTTATATTTCCCATTCATTCTTTTGGCCCGGGCACTAACGAGCGCACCCCATCTTATCCCCTGCACATAGTTCTGTTTCATAGAAATACGTCCAATTAAGCTTATGATAAGAGCATAATGACCTTGATCTAAATGAGGATGGCCCTGCGACACCTGAAAATATTTTCCTCCTATCTTGAGAAGTTCTCTTAAATCACTTAAACATTTTTTTGAACAAAATGCTTTATTTTTTAATATCCGAAGTTTTTAAAAACCTCCTTCCTAGGCAATTACTCATTTAATAGAGAGATAATATTTGAGGCATTTTGAGAGGTTTAGTTCATCCATTTGACAGTATTTTATTTTAGCTGATGTGATTAAACCAACCTCTGAATGAGGGTCTGGAACGACAAAAACATATCATATAAGCCAGATTACCTGGTCTGTTTCACTGGCATACTAATCATGTCATTAATCTGTAAGTATTAGTCAGTTATTTTACTCAACATTTTCAATAGTCATTGTACAAAACGCCACTTTCCAACTTGTACCATTTTTTTCACCTTATTCCTTAAAAGCAGCAAAACTTGTTCAGGAGGAATGAAGCTGATTTTATTTTACAAGAGTGTTCTGTCAAAGAAAAAATGGTGCGGTGAAAACTGTGAACTAAGATGAAAGCAATGGGCACATGCTTGCACTTAAGTTCAATTGGTCGTTTCTTCAAGAAATTTTAGAGATTGATCCGAAATGTATTTTCCTGATTTGACGACCACCAACCTGATGTGGGAGTCATTCTTGGGCCTAAGGAACGTTTTGCATGGACTTTGGATTTAAAAACCAGCAAAGAATTACTACATTCAAATTTATTCTAGATTCATTCTTTCATCAAAAAAACGGGACTAAGTATTAAAGCTCTGAGCTGACTGATCTTTTTGTTGATTTTTGCTCATTTCTAGTATCATTGCATATGTACCTTGTTGAAATAAGTTTTCTTGCAATTTTTTAACAATGAAAGTTATTGTAACTCTATCATGAAATCTGCCTTGCGAAGGAAGAATGCCGTATGAGCCTTCAGATGATGCCAAATTACCTTTGATAAAGTATGAATTTTCAAGGGAATTGTTGAAAAATTTTCTTCAAATTTTTTAGGGAATTTATTCAATATCAGATGTAAACTATTTGAAGATTTCAAGAGAAAACATTCACAATGTTCCTGAAGAATGAACATTTTATTGGAGGAAATTTGGTAACTCTCGAATTTTCAATTAGCGTTTTTCCTTAGCACGGCAGAAATACTGTTAGGAATACACTTAGAAATAAGTAGTGGGTGGGGTGGGCTCTTACTCTCAATTAATTACTGCTAAATTGAGCACCCTGATAAAACCTTCTTAAACTCTTAATTTCTGATCTAGTCATAATATTCAGCTCAAACTCTAGGCTTAAAATTACTTAGCTTACTCTTAATGTGCATGCTTTGGCCTAGGAGAATTTAACTTTCTCCTCTATTCAAATACTTTGCAATGTTATGTTGCATGCAAAGCAGCACTCCAAGCAACTTACCAAGAGGTGGTGCAGAGTTTCTTAAGAATTTGCAAAAATGCATCACTCGTACGAAACATTGTGCAGAGATATTTTACGTCTATATAAGGATAAAACCGATAGTTTTGCTTTGTGAAATTAGTGTACTCAGCCTTCATTTTTGGAAATATATTGATACCTATGATAAATCAAAATGATAAATTTAAACGAAAAAAAGCAAGAAGAAAAAACTTACAAAGTGCAAAATCCATCTCACGGTCCGGCAGCTGATGAGTGTCATGGGAGATGTCCAAGGATATTCCAGAGTCAAATGTTGAATCTGACATTGGAGAGTTGAGAGGGAGAGACATACTTCGATCTAGGCGATAACTAAAATAAAATCAAACATTTCATTTAATATACTGAAGTATTAATTGAGATGAGAGGGGAAGAAAATCTCTCCTGGAAATTGTCTTTCTGTGAAGTTGATGAAACTAAAATGTATTACTACTTTCATCATCCTGAATAAAAGTCTTACGGACGCTCAATCTTAGTGAATTCCAAAAATCTGGTTGGGAATTCCATGTACTGTTTTTGAGATATTTGCCCCTCAATTTTAGAAAAAATGTTGCAAGCAGATAGAAATTTTAGGTAAATAACCATGTTGACAGTCCAACAGCCAAAAGACTATTGAATCGCCATTTGGACGTATTTCTATCAAACAGACCTATGTGCAAGTAAGAAATATGGTGTGTGCTCGTTAGTTCTCTGGCTATAAGAGTGAATAAGAATAATGAAGCGCCAGTGACGTCAGCGGCGAAGAAACCGTCGCCGTTGTCGCTCGTGGGCTGCTTTAACTCATGAGCCCTGTCCACAACGCTCTCGTCCCATCCTCGCGGCTCATGAATCCCGCATTCAGTTGGCACATAGGTCTGTTTGATAGAATGTAATATCCCGCTTTTCCAATTCTTCAAAAGGAATCACGCACACTTTTACATTGCTTCTTATGCAGCTTCGACGAGCACACCCCATATTTCTCACCTGCACATAGGTCTGTTTGGTAGAAATACGTCCATTTAATGGAAGAATTGATTAACTCAGGATTAAAGTATCTTTTGGCCAGCAACCTACCTTGAGAACTTCCGAGCATCAAAGTTACAGGACAAAGAATTTACGTTTGATTTATTAACAGGTGATGCAGCGGCAATGAGACTCTCTGCTGATGAGGATTGAAAAAAAGTAATGTTTTCTGCTGCTGCTGTTTTGATTAGATACCGCGATGACGGTTGAGATCTGTTGTTTGTACTGAGTATACTTGCAGTGCCACCTAAAACAGAGATATTTGACTCATTCATCCATATGAATTACGATAGAATAAAAACATCTGCTATGAGAAAGATGAAAAAAAAAGCAACAGGTGCTCTTGAATTTTTCTGGTTACTTTTATTTGATTTCATTTTTTATTTGATTTTTTGTTTTTGCACTAAGAGTTTTTGGTTGGAGCAAAAAAAAGATGCCATACTTCGAGCAAAAAAAAGATGGCATACTTTTCCTTATTTTTCATATTGTGACATATAAATATGTATATGGCTGTTCTAATTTCCCTCCCTGTCTCTGTCTGGTGTCTGTATTCTTATTGGTAATCTTACCTGATCCCCCAATAGGAATACAGACACCAGACAGAGACAGGGAGGGAAATAAGAACAGCCATATACATATTTATATGTCACAATATCTAGAGCTCTACAAAATGTCCAAGTTTTTGGAATTGAGACCAGGGAATTCCTGGACACAAAAAAAATCAGGGACTTTTTACGGATTTGATTGTCCATTTTTATTTTCTCAGATAAGGGCTGTATAAACTTACTTTCTCAATAGACTCTCGACAAGCAAAATTACACCTGCAGAGAATTGGGAGGACAAAATTTTACCTGGATCCGTAGACTGTGAGGTTTCACTCGTTTCTGTCAGATTTGGAATGTTGACATGAAGTTCCACACTGAGCACTTTGTATTTTTCCATTCCACACACATTCCTACAAAAAACAGCAAATGAAATAATTTAAAGAGAGAGTACATTTAAATTTTAAAATGAAGGTAAAACAAAAGTTGATGTAGATGGATTTCAAGTTTCACTTATCCCTGAGGAAATGAAAGTGAGAGTACAAAAAAAGTTTAAAAAGTTGAAACTGTATACCTTGATGCAGCATCAGGCCGAAGGAACACCCCCTCATCTTTATTGCTCATCAAATTACTATCAATGTTTGTTAAAAGGTTTGTGGTTGATACATCTGGAAAAAAAATGAACCAGTCTTAAAATTAACATAAAACATTTTTAGAGCTGAAAATATTTTTTCAGCTCTATACTTCAGCTCTTCTCACACCTAGGCGAGATAAAGAGATGTGAACAGCGAATCAAATGTTTGTCCTCTACTAAAATTGAAATGTTTTCAACTTGGGACATTCCTACTGAAAAGGAAAGTGACTATAATATCATTTACAATTTTAGCAGTATGTGTGTTGAGAGACTATAAAAGAAGACACAAGTGACTATGGGATGAAATTACCACCTGCCAAATTAGACGGGGAACCGTTGTCTGTGCTCATATTCTTTTTCCTTGCATCCTCAAGCCTTTCAACTTCACTGGCTAAAAGTATATGAGAGTTAAGTCTGGCAACATCCAGTGGTGACTGCGCATACACATTCATGATTGATAAAGCAGAGCTATTCCATTGATATAAAAGGAGAGCAGTATCGCGGTGACCTTTAGCACAAGCCCATGTCTGGAAAAGAAAAAAAAAATTATGTTATAAATAGGAAGGTATCAGAAAAAAAGAATGAATAGCAGTCCGGAGGAGCCTAAGTGCCTAACAATGGGAAATTAATACATTAAATTGCATGAAGGAATATCTTACACACATTGGGGCAGAAACATTCTTAAAATTTTGAAACAACCCAGCCTAATGATGATTTGACGCGCACGGTCTGACAAAAAGAGTTTCGCAAAGAAACTATCTCAAATTTTCACCTACGATGTTTGGTATTCAAAATTTTTGGTTTGAAATGCACTTTAAAGACCTACATTGGCACAAAAATGAACTAATCACTCAGCAACTTAGACTTTGGGAGCTTACTGTGTTTTTTGTCAAAAAATCCAAATCTAATTTCTCAGTTCAACTTGGTAAAAGTTGCTTGTATGAAAAATTGCTGATTGCATTATATAAGTTTTCGTTCCCTAAGGACAGTCACAAAAATGAAATACTTTTATGGATCCTTACAAGAGGAGTGAATCCTTTATCATCTTGACACAAAGCGTCGACTTCCGAGTCTAGTATAGTGGATGAATTTTCCGCTCTCCAGTGTAACATTGCACAAACAAGTCTGCAACAGATCACAGTGTATTATTCAGATAACAAGGCATGGAGTACACATATTTGCCTATTTGACTACTCACTCAAAGAGAGCTTGATCTTTTGAATCTGGGTGAGAGACACCTTATTCAATAAAAGGAAATTTGATACAAAGTTTGGGCATTTAAGGCAGTGAATAGGCGTACAACATAACTTCTCCTTCCTCCACTTACGACTACACCACTTTGGGAGAAGAGAGCCAGCTTTGTGCCCATCTCTTGGGTGAGCGTCCACGTAATATTTTCCATACGCGTTGACTGTTGATACAAATTTTCGTTAGTCTCTCTTTATCCGTTTGGTCGATGTGCATAAATCATGCTTTCATCATATGTATTGATTCACTGTTTGTCCAAGAATTTGTTTGTGCAGCTTAGTAAATAGATTTTGTTATTGAAACTTGACATATTTCATGATTAACAAATAAATTATTTTCAAGTTTGTCCTAAAAAAAGGTTGTAACTTTTTTCAATTTTAAGTACAAACGGGTACATACATGTACGTAAACTGAATAAAAAAGATTGATAGGATAATAAGATACAAAAAAAAAAAAAAAAAAAAAAATTGATCAAATATTAAAAAACGCAGCGCACCTTGAATAGCCAAGCGCTGCTGCAATGTGGAGGAGTGTCATCCCGTAATGTGTTGGGCACCATCTGCTAGTGATTGAGTGGGCAGTCTCACACCATTCTCGTGTACTTAGTCCTTGACAATATGATACTAACTGCTCTTCAAAATCACGTCGACTCAGTAGTCGTAAGGCCTTATTTGGAGAAGGAATGAAACAAATGAGGGAATTCATGAAGGTATTTCTTTCCCACAGTGCATGAATTAAAAATTGAATTACTTGAAAAGCTTTTGTTTAACATATTTACTCAAGTTATTTTTACTTCATCCTTCAAATCAATGCATTCCTTTCGCTCAATCCTTTTACTTTTATTTTCTTCACTTGAAAGATGTTTAATTTGCTTTGAGGTTTTTGTTCTATTCATTCTATATTTTGTGCCAGTCCTCATACTGTCCTCAGTTCTTGCTTTTTTCTCCTTTTTAGACTCTCGCTCAAGTTCCCTATTTGCTGACAGAAGAGAAACTCAGTAAAAAAACTAAAAGATAAAAGGATACAATGTATCAGGTTAATCCCGTTGAAGGGAAAGTTTCTGTAATATAGCTTAAGACAAACGAAACAAAAAAAAACATAAGAAGTGCCATGTAAAGAGCACATTTCAAATGAAGAGCCTAATATCATAAATTAGCACTGTGAACATACACACATAAACACAATGCGCACGATAAATACAGTGTTCCAGAAATGGGTAATTAGTAAGCAAGTTTAATTTCAGTGTTTAAAAGACTGAATTAGTGAGCCAGACTAATTTCAGTGTTTGAAACACTGAAATTAAGTTGGCTTACTAATTAAGACAAAACAGACAGCGTCTTACTGAATGCAATAGGTGGGCCTTCATAAATAGTACAGCCATTCTGCCATACTAGGGAAAAACACCTATGAGCATTCGAATGTTGCCAAATTTTCTCTCAGAAAATATTTCTTTTTGAAAAAAGTTATAAAATTACAGGCAAAATTCTCTGAAAAATTGGAAGAAAAATATTAATAAATTTTCCTGGAAATTCGTGATTTGTCAAGGAATCTTTAGCAACATAATTAGGCTCATACAGCGTTTTCTTAGTACAGTAAGACCTCGATTTATCGGATTTCACGGGAGTGGAGGTCGACTCTGTTAAATCGCAGAATCCGCTGAATCGCGCTAGTCGGTCCTGCTGAAGGGACCGGATGATCGATCCGTTAAATCGTGGAATCCGTTAAATCGCGATCCGATAATTCGAGGTCTTACTGTACAGCATTTTTGGGTCTCATTAATTCAGAAAAATGGCTGTGACTTCGGATCAGGGGGCGTTGTTGTTAACTTTTGGCGTTCATCACCTACTGCACTTTTTGACAACATTTTAAGCCTTCAGCATGCAATATTAGCTATTTTGTTGGATCCTGGTCAGCCCCATGAGGCTGCAGAAAACTGAACCAATCAGAAATGGGTCCATCAGTTCATATTCTCCATACAAACGTAAATTAGACCATGTTGAAATATGTTTGCTTTAACAAGAGTTGAGGCAGTGCCATGTTGGGAATTTTAAGCTTAGTATAGAGATATTCGACAGAAGAAATCAAAAGGACTGGCCTATTTCTTTGCTTCATCAAGATTTTTTTTATATAATATGAGCTTTTTCATGTAAACTGAATGAGATAGTTTTAAGAAGAAACATACCTGATCAGAGCCAGTATCAGGTTCTTGTTTAATTTGTAGCTGAGCGTCCACAGCCTCAAGTCGTTGCATGAGCGTAAACCTAAGGAGATTGTCATTTTCGTAGTCATTCTCAGCTGACCAGCTTCGATGCCTGTCTGCGTTTGAGCCACCTGAGTATCGTTCCTCACTTTGGGCGGTCTCTGCCTCTGATGGCGATGTTTTATATTCAAACATCACTGAATTGGAGATCACAAACCCATTACAAGCAACTTGTAATGATGCTATTCCAACTTCGTGGGCTGAAAGAGAGGAACAAGTGGGCATATTTAATCACAGATGATCTTGTACTATTTAATTTTTCCGAAAGGAGACATCCTTGATAGATTGCTCGAGAGTCCAAAAAATCTAAATTATAATGATATTTGAAAACCAATTTTGGAGAGGGTGAGGAGCTGCAGCCTTAAAAAGATTAGAGGTATTCAAATGCTTTTAAACGCAACTGAGCGCAATCTGAGCAATTGGTACAATTTTTGGGGCACCCTATGTAGAAAAATAATGAGCTCAATAAAAGTACAAACCTGGGCAATAACAGCGCAAGACTCCCATTTGAACTAAAGTGGTTGGTACAGGCGTAGAATCAAACAAAACTGTGTAATTGGCAGATGCTGAGTGCCATGGTCCAGTGACTAACACTTTGATGCCACCCTGCAACGTTCATAAGGAAATCTCATTAATTTTAAAGCCGATGCCTCAAAGACTTACACATAGCACTTTTGTTCAATCACATGTGGTAACATCAGAAAATTTGTTTTAAAATAGGTGTAGTAACGCACTATGAAGAAGCAAGTTATTGCTTTTAGAAGCGACTTTTTTTTTTTTTTATTTGATTTGCACAAAATAATTAACAATTGTACAATAAATGCATTTAGACATGTAAAATGTCTTTAAAATGCTTAATTTTAGATTAGCTTAACTTATACTAACTATTAACTAAGATTTAACTTAATGTGTACTACCTAAAACTAACTGGAGTGTAAATAAAACACGATTATTATAAAATAAAAATGTCTTTTCATTTTAACTGAATTACGGCGGGCTGACCCGTCCAAAAATCAAGTGTCTCCTGACAAGTCTTTCGAGAAATAGGAGGCGCTCAAAGATTTTAATTGTTATGGAAAAATTTTTGAAAAACCCTGGATTCCAAGCTCATGGGTTTTCCTGCGTTTTAATCTCCTTATGCCATCATCCTTGAACAGCAGTGCAAGCGCTTCTGGATTCAGATGGTTGTGTAAACGATTTTCGTAGGAGATATGCATTTTTGTAATGTAATCCTCTACAGAGTCAATGTCGAGATCCGCTCTTATATCCGCGTTTCTCTCATACCATTGAGCTTTAGCAATATTTCTGAGGATTTTCATTTGGATTATTTCTATCTGGTTGAGATTTGTTTTGGCTGCGCAACCCCACAATTGGCAGCCATAACTCCATATGGGTCTCAACATTGACTTGTAGAGTAATAGTTTTAGTTTGAGGTCTAACTTAGATTTTCTGCCTAGTAGCCAATACATGTTTAAAAATTTTAATTTAATTTGAGCTACTTTTTTTTGATATGGTCTTTCCACCTGAGTTTGGAATCCAGGTGGAGGCTTAATATTTTGAAACTTTATCTCTGGGAATTTGACTATTTCCCAAATGAAGAGGACGATGATGAAATTTTCTGTTTGTGAAAACAATTTCAACAGATTTTGAGGCATTTAACTTGATTTTGTCTTTAACTGTCCATTTTAGAAGCAACTATAATTTATTTTTTTAGGAATTTTGACCCACTCATCAATTTTTTCAACCTTAAGACAATAGGAAACAATTAT
Source organism: Bemisia tabaci (assembly GCF_918797505.1). Classification (NCBI taxonomy): domain Eukaryota; kingdom Metazoa; phylum Arthropoda; class Insecta; order Hemiptera; family Aleyrodidae; genus Bemisia; species Bemisia tabaci. The sequence goes on from NC_092794.1 coordinate 7,549,229, forward strand.
TCCTTTGTTAATTCTTACCTAAAATAGGCTGCCCTCATTGAAGCTTTAACTTCGATGACGGGCTATCAATAAGTGGCAGAAAATCGGAAATTCAGATAAATGTGCCATTTTTTTACAAGCATCAAGGACAAAATGCTTAGTAGTGCATACAACGTCTGAGAAAGGAAAGACAGCGTTGGTGGTATGTGTTGCGACAATTATAAAGAAATAAACTTTTGGCACTTAGCCTGTTATTAATGGTGTGTCTCCAATTATTTGAGTGAATTTTTTGATTCATTGAGGATTTTTTACAAAAAGACTTTTGTTTATGTAAACAGGCATTTTGTTTTAGCATGAAGTACCCTTACCTCCGGGTAGGCCCAGTCAGGAGAAAAATCCGAGATATTTAGACTGCCTTGTCTGAACTGCTTTGCAGATGATTGCTCTTGACTTTTGCCGGTGCTTGGTGTGGTTTGCATGGAAATCTGACCATCGCTCTTATTGCTGTTACTTCCATCCACTGAAAAAAAAAATTCAAGCAACCCCCATCAGTAATTCTGAAGTATTTCACACGGACTGATCACTACAGTTTTCTGGTGACCTTGCTCAAAAACTGACGATTAAAAATTCACCCTCCAGTTACATTCAATCATATTGATAATCGTTGATCAATCATATTGAAATATCAGGGAAAAAATAAATCCGGTATTGAAATATTCAATTTATCAAATTGCACTGGGAGAAGGGTTTTAGACAAAAACTTGCTTCTAAAAGAAAATTTGCTTAACAGTTGGGAAAGATGACTAACTAACACTTCATACATCTTGGTAAGGAAAAAGGAAACTTGGAGGGGTAGGCACACTTTTCTTACCAATTGAATCATGATTGTTGGAGTCTAAAATTTCCAATTCCGGGAAATCTCCCAGCATATCAAATGCATCCAGATTGACTAGCACATCATCATCAGAGACGGCAACATCAATAAAGTCCATAGAGTTAATCAACACATCATCATCACCAAGAATTTTTTGACCTGCATTACTAAACCTGGAAAAAATCACATGAGAGTAATTTACAATATATGCCCAATTCCAACCGATTTATTTAGTTAACTTGGGAAAAATTAAGATTAACAGAGATTCCCACCTTCCCTAAACTCTACTGTGAGAAATAATGAAAAAAAATAAAGTTAAGTTCCTTCATTTATATAAGGTTTACGGTCCTTGAAGAAAAGCAAAACCATGCACGCAGGTATGTGACAGTTCAGAGTGAAAGTTATAAGAGAATGGTGGGAAAAATGTAGATTAAGGCAAAAATATTTTTTGAGGGGTAAGAAGTAATTTTTTTTATTAATATTACAAAGTAGCAAATACTTTCCCCTTGAACAATAGACTTCAACTGAATTTTCGATCACTTATAATAAACAAAAAATTGCAATAAATGATTAGTGGAAAATAGTTTTTAAAGGGCAAACAAAACCTAATCAAGGAAAGATAAGAAAGACTAAATCGGTAATAATAAATTACAGAAAAATGAGTGATGCGTACCTATTATCACAGAGAGGTAAATTAGCAGATAATGTTTGTTGAATCTCATCATGAGACAAGCCTAAAGTAAAAAAATTGTTTCGCATATTTGCAGTGTCTTTGTCATACGACATGCCAAACTCCTTCATATCCAGCAAAGATAAATCAATTCCTTTCTCTCCTTCCCCAGAAACTTTTTGTCCTTTACGTTGTTTAGGGAAAGATTCAAAGCTAGGTTTGGGTAGGAGATTATTGCTGTTCGTGGCATCCATCTTATCTGCTAGTTGCTCAACTTCAACCCTTGTATTCAAAGCTGGTTTATTGTTATTGACTATATTCATGTTGGTTGATGGGGCGTTGAGACTGACCCCTGAGTCTGTGCCTTCGTTTGGATGACTGCAAGTAACTTGACAAGAATTACTTGTCATTAGCTGAAAAAATACCCAAAGCATAAATGAATCACTAAATACAAAAAGGACACATGTCCAGAAAACCAAATTGTTCAGGAGACACAAAAAACTGTTTCTTTCGTGGTAGATATTTTTCGGAAAGTCGTTGTGTTTAAAAAAATATCTACCACGAAATAAACAGTTTTTGTGTCTCCTGAACAATTTGGTTTTCTGGACATGTGCCCTTTTTGTATTTAGTGATTCAAATAGGAATACATTAAAAAATTGAGGCAAACAATTTGAAAATATACCTACATGTCAACTGTTTGGCAATGCTGTTGAAATTTTGCGAACTGACTTTTGTTTTATAAAGCATCTCTTTCAGAGTTGTTCTCATTCTGTGACGATTAATCAAGAATAAAACATTTTTGGGCTAATTTAAGGACTTGGGCACTTGATTTTTCTTTCAGCAAAGCTTTTGACTACTCTCACTGTTTTTGGTAGAGATGAAACAATTTTGATCTCTCACCTTAAAATGAATTCTGTCTTTTTTCTTCCTTTTTTTAATGCCCTCCTACTGAGCTGAGCCACCCAGACAATACCCAAGCTAAAAGAAGCTTCTCTAAGCTGTATTAAAGGAGTGCCTTTATTTATAATACATGAAAGACCACCCACAAATTCAGTTAAATAGACCGCTATTTATGGCATGAATAAAAAAACAGAGAGTGGTGGTCCTCCTAATATATCCATAGATATAAGATCTTTTTAGGGCTACGAATTAATTTTGCTGAAAAACGTTGACACGATTTTCTTTGTTCTTCCCTGAATTTTTTATGGGAATAGTTAGATATATAAATCGAAAATTTCCGACATTTCTCATAACTTGATTAACTTTAGAAGAAAGAGTGTCTGCAATCACCATTAAAACCCTACTGTCTACCGCGAAGTTTTTGGGAGGAAAATTGAATTACAGGGAATTCAAAGTACACTCTTTCAAAATCTGAATTAAAGTAGAAGAAAAAAAATTGAGACAAACCTCCATGTTTTCTTGTTTCAAAATCAAGTTATGCGATGAAAGCAACCGCCGATCATTCCTCCGGTTATGAAGAGACCTTTGGTGTTGTTGCTGGTGTTGATGCTGCTGCTGCTGCTGCTGTTGTTGTTGTTGTTGCTGCTGCTGCTGTTGTTGCTGTTGCTGCTGTGGCTGTTGCTGGTGTTGTTGCTGTTGTTGCTGCTGCTGTTGTTGTTGCTGTTGTTGTTGCTGCTGCTGTTGTTGCTGGCTTGATGTAATAAAGGATGAGCCTATGTTCGGTGTTTGATCTGAATGACGAAGATTGTTGTTTCCTAGTAGTTTACTTGCCGCTGCAGTGGATGCATCATTCAAGATCAGTAAACTACCTGTGGAACCTGAGAGCTGCGATAAACTCAGAACTAAAGGTCCACTTGAGTTCCCAATGCTTTGCTGGTTTGCGCTTTGGGCGTTGATTGTAAATATGTCATTGCCATGTTCTTCAGCATCGCTATTTTGGTGTTGTCTAGGGATAGGAGCAAGCACAGAGCTTCCGGTTGTTGAAGAGACCTGACAAAACATACAAAAATAGATGAAAGACATCAAAATTGTCATGAATACGTAACATAAAAGAGCAGGCGATAGATGAATAAATTATGGATAGAATAAAACTGGAAATAGAGAAAATGATGGAACTAGAAATTGACGTTTCCAAATTGTAGAGTCTGGCTATGTCTGATTTTAATATATTGTTTTCAAAAGAAAGCTAAGTAGTTTTTAAATAAATTAGTATAATACGGTGAAAACATCAAAGGACCTCAGCGCCAAATAAATTTTGTATGTTTCTTGAAATGTTTTTAGGTAAAAAAAAATAAACATTTAATACAAAAAAATGAACATTATTAAATACAAAAATAATGAGCAATACATACAAAAATAATGAACATTAAATACAAAAATGGTGAACATTAAGTACAAAAATAATAAACCGCAATATGTACCGAATATTGATCCGCACTGCGGATCAATATTTAGTTACCTTAATTTTGGTGCTCTATCCTCTCAAACAATATCTCTCTAAAGTATATATTTGACAGTGATAGAAAAATCAAGCAAAATTTAACAAATTCAAAACTTTCGATTTTCTCAAACTAAAATAAAATGACAATAATTCCCAAAGTCGGAAACCAAGCATTGTGTTTTTCTAAGTTCAACATCAATTTGTTTAAATAGCATGTTTCGTACCATGTTACTGCTGTCTGGTTTCGCAGCAGAGATGCGCCGAAGGGGATGAGCACATGCATTACCATCTGCACATGTTGAGTCTGGACACCCGCACTCAAGTGTTTTAGTAACAGCTGCAGCTTTTGCGGATCGTTGTTTTTCCATCAGCTGCCCTACGATGGCCTCAACAGTTTCTGCTGTCTAAATAAGAGGAAAGAGAACCATTATTTTTTTAGAAGAGAATTATATTTAAATTTTCAGAAAAAATCAGCCACTTTAATACAATGACGTTTGTTATTAAAATATTAGAGGAAGTTCAAAGGCATTTCCTGCAGGTACATGAGGAAATCACCACTTGCCCGATGAAATTCGAAAAAGCATAATTATGTATTTACAATCAGACATTTTTGCTTAGAATTAGCAAATTTTTTAAGAGTCGAAAATATGAATTTAAGTTGTTGGAAAAACTTTGAAAAATAAAGTGATAAATCTTTACAAAACCTACCGTTAAAGGAAAAAAAATTCAATCTTACCGAAATTTCCAATTCATTATTCAGATCGGGCTCATCTTCACTGTAAACTGAAAATAGAGACATAAACGTTACTATACAGAAACTTGAACCATGAACATTTCAAATACAGCTCTTTTCATTAACTATGGTTATTTATTCATATTGCTGCTTCTGGGAATAAGGACTCTTGAAATGGAGGATAGATAATTGGCGCTAAACTAAAATATGATTCAATATTACTATTTAATGTGGTGGCTGATTAATATTTGTTTCTCCTTCCCCCCATAATTTTTTAACACTCATTTCAAACGATGCTTTAATGACAGTACATTACATACTGGATGAATATTTTTACAAAACAAAAAAGTAGGCTGACAAATAAAAAACTAATAGTCTTTCTCTAATTTGCATTTAACTCTCACAATAACGCAAAAAAAATTTGTATTTTAGTCTCAATAACTACGTCTCATTTTAACTTCTATTTTAAGCTAGCTGAGTCCAGACTGGCCTATCTGTCAAAGGTTGATACCTTTTCTTTTACCTATTCCGGCATTTGCCTTTTTCATACAATGTATTACTTAATATTGCAGTTTCAATCAATCACTATATCAACCATCAAACGCTCAGTCATTTAACATTAAAAATTTGTTCCTTTGCTCTGAAAGATGACACACCACATTTTTGAAGTTTCATCATTGAGTTGAAAAACTGAACTGGCAAAAATGCAATAATGCTACAGGGATCAATAATTCAAAATAGGAGATATAAGCTTGATAACAAAAGTGTCAATGGCTAAACTAAAAGAATACGTATCTTGATTTCATGATTCGAAATTACCGCTTTAATTTTATTACTTCCATCTAATGTTCTCATGAAATTTTCAGAAAATGTTCGTAAAGTGGCAAAAAAACTTGGATTCTTTTTGCGATTACAATCATTAACCGTCCTTCAAAAAAGTATAGGATGTGCTTTCCGACATCGTAAATCGAGATATGATTTTTCTAGTTCCACCTTTGACATATTAAATACACAGACACAGAAATAGAAGTTTATTTCCGGCATGCGAATAAGCAGTAAGCATCTAAACTAAGTAAAGATACGAATAAAATAAATTACTGAATATTTGAAACACACTACAATGTGTTGCACATAATACATTTCTGCACTGAAGAACACTCAAAAATTGTTGACTGTGCCCTTCGAGTAATGAGCTGTGTAGTATCAGCTGAGCTTGAAAATTCTCTTAACTTACACAGCTGCCCAGGTAGCATTTCTTAACGGAAAAATCGCTATGTACTGCGATTTTATCGGCGATAAAATCGCCAGGATCATCAACAACTGAGCGATTATCCTCCATCTTAACGGGATAAAATCGCGCTTTTATCGCCCGACAATTTATCACGATATTTTCGAAATAAAAATCGCGATTAAAGGCGATTTAATCTCGACTTTATCGGCGAAAATTGATCACGATTTTATCGAATGTAAAATCGAATCGCTGTAAAAATCGCGATTTTTAATGCGATAATATCTCGATACATTGCCATCGATAAAATCACTATTTATCGCGATGATTGCTACTTGGGTGGAGGGTGCTATTTTTTGAGGAAAATAACTGGAATGAGAAGTTTTGAGGTTTCATCTTCTACGCGTATAGTGGCCATTTAATTTTTTTTTTTTTTTTTTTGACTGATTTTGAACAATTCTGCGGTGTTAAGGAAACACGTTGTATGAACCTTCAGGCGTCGCCAACTTTCCTTGATGAGATACGAAATTAGGAAAGTTGTCAGTATTTTTCCGACAATTTTTTTCACAATTATTCATCTTAAAATACCTGAAAATTTCACGGAAAAATATACATAACTTTCTTCCAAAATAAATTTTTCATCAGGGGAACTATGGCAACATTTTAATGTTTAAACAGCGTTTTTCCTCAGCACGGCAGAATTTAGATCTTGATGATCTAAAAACAAGTTCAAAATAACAATGAACACTTACCGACTTAACTCTTTCAACGCATCTATACGTTCTCTCAGGGTATGCGTGTTGTATTCCAAGATCTCAGGGGGAAATGATGACGCGCACTACTGCATGCTGAGATGAGGTATTTTAGACCTTAGGCTTTCCAAATCAGTCTTTCGTGGTCTGTTAGATGACTCGCGACTAAACGTTACATCCGTCTTCCCCTGAGTCCACCTCCGGGAGATGCAGCCTAAAAATTTTGATGTGGTCACCATCGCTGTCTACACGCCCTAGGCATTTTTTGGGAAAGATTGCTCCTTAATGTCAAAATTTACCTCACTCTTTTACATTGATTTGATAGCCAGTACCAAGTCTAAAATACATCATCATTGGACACGGCCGGTCATCAGTTCTCCTTCAATTTAGGGGACGCAACACGCATGTCCAAGGAGCACGAATAGTTGTATCCAGGTGAATCCATAACAAGCTGTGCAATGTGGTAGATTAGTAGGATTCATCCCGTTTAAACGCACTCTTTCAGTTATTACGGCGTAATATTTTTGATTGGGACGACTCAAAAAAATTATCGCGGCATGGAAACTTTCTTTACACCTAGGAGATTTTTTTTTTTGATGCGAAAAAATTTTATTCAGCCCAGTGAGCCACTGCTTTGACGCGATTCCGTGTGTTCTAAGCACGACGAAAGCCACCACGGGAACGGTATTCTGCTGCTGTTGTTGTGATAAATCCGTTTTTTTTTTTTTTTTCAATATGCGTACTTTTTAGCTGATTTTTCAAAAGTTTTGCACTCTAAATCACGACTTTCGATCAGCAAAAGGGCAACAGTTGGACGTATTTCTGCCAAACGAAAATATGTGCATTAAAACATGAGCCCTGAGGCCCGTACGAATATGTGCATAACAGGGCTCACGTCATAATGCACATAGTTCTGTTTGATAGAAGTACGTCCAATTCATTTTCAGAGAATCAATTTTCAGCACTTGTTTAGCTCTCAAGGACGTTTCCGAGGCAGCCTCATGGATGCAGTGTGGTTGGAGCCCCATGTTTTGAATGGGACGAGGATGGTTGGCTATATTAAAAAAAAAAAAAAAAAAAAACACAAAAAAACAACGGAATTTGGATGCTCCAAGACCGAGATCAACTAAAAAATTACGAGGAATTAGCATACAATTCTTGGATCTTAATAATCTTACACGCTAGCTATACTCACGAGACCGCAAAGCCTTAATGTGACGATAAAGCACAAAGCAGGCATTTTTGGAGAACTTTAAAATGGAGAGTACTGTCATGCTGATTTGTGAATGTTTCTTTGCTACCGTGGCGCCACCGCAGATGATTCCAAGGGGCAGTTCATAAAAAGGGTAACTATGAAAATGGATGGAGCTCTTGCATGTGTTAGGAATTTGCAATTTGAGTTCTGATTTCAATAAATAATTTCGCGAGAAACACGATGGTGCCACTGGTTTTCTCTGAAATCAACTCCAAGGCTCAAGAAAAGCTCTCAAACTTGAGCCCGTGATGGAAGGTATATCTCACCCTTCTCTGAAAGTCCACCTCCATATCTCGTCAACCTCTCCACGCAAAGATAGGGAGCAGGTACATTAGTACGGTTGCCGTGTTTTCAGATTTAGAGACCCCAAATAAAGTGGTAACCCTGCCAATGTATTTGCTACTTATCTGTGCATAGAGAGTTTCTCTTGATATTTGTAGAGGTGGACTCTCGGAGTAGCGTGGGATACTCCCTTCATCACGGCCTCAACTTTGAGCGCTTTTTTTGAGCCTGGAAGCTCCTTTCAGAGAAGACCAGTGGCACCATCGTGTTTCTCGCGAAATTTTACATAGGAATCAGTACTTAAAACGCAAATTTCTAACACACGCAAGAGCTCCGTTTGAGTAATGAGCCCGCTGGGTATAGAGTACCTACACCTACATAGAGTCGTAATGTGAATGGGAGAAGTGGGAACTGGACGATGATTTCCGCGCCCGGCGTGCGCCGAGCTTCGGTCACTTTGTTCGATAAATTTTGGATCCAAAATGGCGATGTAGAATATTTGGTGATTCCTATCCTCTTCTACAGTGGATGCTCGGGTCCCCGAATATCGCAAACAATCGATGGTGTATCGAAAAAGTGACCGGCGCGCGTTGGGTCGAGTCAGCAGGAGAGGTCGGACAAAATTTGGAAACTTTAAAAGCTTACAACTCCGTTTATACAAAACTCTGAGATTTTAAAAGTTGTTCCATTGGTTTTCTTGTAAAATTTTCACCCCTTGAAATTTAAAATGTGACGAAATACTCGTAAACATCAAAATGTGCAGTTTCAGTCAAAAATTTCATGTCCGACCTCTCCGATTGGCTCGCACTGAGCGGCGTGACACGCGGAGAAAAAAACCTCGTGCGTGGGACCCGAGGTTTAGGTCATATGAATCTCTGAAGTTTTCAGATTGAGCATCTGAACACTTTAGATCTAGCTGTCAAGGTTCGGATCACACATCTGAAACTTCAGTTCTTACATCTGAAGTACTTCGGTTTTCACATCCGAAAAACTTCGGTTCTCACGTCCGAAAAACTCCGGTTCTCACATCTGAAGTACTTCAGATGTAAGAACTGAAGTTTCAGATGTGTGATCCGAAACTCGACAGCTAGATCTAAAGTGTCCAGATGCTCAGTCCGAAAACTTCAGAGATCCATATGACCTAAACTTCGGGTCCCACGCACGAAGTTTTTTTCTCCGCGAGGAGTCTCGGAATTCTGGTACTGGAAAATGCTTAAAAGTGGTCCGAGCTCTCCGACTCACATTACGACTCTACGTACTCGATGCCGCTGAGCGATTCTAGGTGAAGCAGTCTGTTTCAATAAATGCCGATTGTTTCACATGCACTTAAATTGAGGAAAGGCAGTGTTGCCAACTCGCGAGAGTGGCCAGAGCTTTAGCGGGAGAATGAATGATAAGTAGAATGAGAAGAGAAAGCGGGAGGGAGGGTGAAACGGGGGTGAAAGAAGCGACGAGATGCCCGACAGGCGACAGGAAGACAACACACACCGGAGTGGATTGGCGGGGACTCACACATGGGACGAAGCTGAGAGACTAGCTCCTCTTTGGTCCACTCCTTCTTGTCGGCCCACAAAGCCAGGCTAGGCGTCACCACAGCCCCCAGCTTGCTGTCGTCCGGGTAAGGGACGTTCAAGTAGTGCACCAAAACTATGTCTGGATTCTATTCCACATGAAAGTAAAAGCAGAAAAAAAAAATCATCAATAGAGACTCAATCTCCTTACCACCGTGCTACACTCTTGAAAATGATTTTACCGTGCTAAGGAAAAACGCCGTATGAATATCCGAGAGTTGCCAATTTCCCCTCCGAAAATATTAATTTTTGAGATAAATCATTAATATTTCTGCTTGAAATCTTCTGATACTTTAGATCACACAATTCTCGGAAAATTGGACGGAAAATTTACACAAGTTTTCCAGAAAATTCGTATTTTACCGAAATAAATTTGGCAACGCACAAAGGTTCATACGGCGTTTTTCCTTGGCACGGTAGAATACGAAGGTGAAACTCACAAACCACGCTGAGGGGCTTGGAAGACAATGCGCATAAGTGCAGTTTTTGAAAAAATTGAGATATTCATGAACTCGACTTAAGCTGGTTTTAAATCATATTTTGTAAAAAAAATTTACAACTAAAATCCAACTTTAAATCATTAAACAGGTAGTTTAAACTTCCTTTCGGCCACGGGGCTCAATGTAATTTTGAAACTTTAAACACGCATTTCTTGAAATAGCAAAAACTGCACTAATGCGCCTTGTCCTCCAAGCTCCTCGTATTCCGTTTGCGGTACTTCAAAATCTTCGCCTCCTTTTCCATCCGCCATAAACGTAAAACATCGGAAGAATCTTCGAAAAAGGGTCAATATGGTTCAGTTAAAACTTAGTTCCGATTTCTCTGAAGTTTTCTCAGCTTTTTGAATCACATTTAAAGGCGGAATATCATAGAAAGGAATCACATTTAATCTCCGTGGTTGGAAAGCAAGTCAAAATTTAAAAGTTGGACATATTTTGAGATATTTATTAGCCCTGGTAAAAATTGGTAGTAGAATGTGTGTTCCAAAATACTATAGACCTAAAGCCGTCTGTATGATTTCCAATAGCTTCTGTGGCCGGCTGTACAATTTCTTATAGCCTTTTATAGCCGATGGCGATTAAGCAACAGCCAGACGATAAAGTTTATGCTAAACGTTACTAAATACGGATACTAGGACTTAGTTAGTTTTGGAGTACCGCTTTTTTTTTGTGCCGTAGTATCTTGATGTACTTTGCGAGGAAAGCTTCGTACTTTTGAAGGATGCCTGTCATTCTTAATATGTTGGAGCGCCTTCAATTTCTTAAGATACTGTGCAATACATCTGGTGTGAAATAGTTGCTTCAGACGCCGTGGCACGCTGCTGCGCGGCGGGCGGGCAGAGACCGCGAAACTCGCATTGGCGCCTACAAACCTAACAGGGATACTTCACGCATTGCGCAATGCGTGAAGTATCCCTGTTAGGTTTGTAGGCGCCAGTGCGTCGCCGCTTCGCTTTGTGTTAGGCTCTAATATTTAATCTCGCGGAGTCAGCGATTTTTAACTCATGATTTTGAAATGTTTGCACACTCTGTATGGATTATTCTCATTTTAATTGATGGAAAAAAATATGTTTTAAAGGAAAATATAACGTGTGTTTTGTAAATATTAAGGTAGTTCCGTATCAAACTTAATGATTTCCAAAGCGTACGAATTTCTAAACAATTTCTTATAGCCTTTTTTTAGCCAATGGCGATAAAGTGTAAAGCCCGGCGATGGGAACTATAGCCCGACTGTATACTTTTTTATAGCTTCGTACAGCCCGGCTATATGATTTGCTCCGCTTTCTACGGCCAGCTATATGATTTTCAATAGCCTTCGTTAGTCGGCCTTAAGAACTCCTACCTATGGTATTTTGAAACGCAGCTCCTGTCGTCAATTTTTACCAGGGAGACAATGTTGCAAGTTCACTATAGACATATGGATCATTACTTGGCGAGGAGAAATTACATTGTTTTTTGAAAATGAAAAAGGTCAGAAGTTACAGTATGCATCCAAGACATTAGAAAACAAAAAACTCACATTTGAAATATGAAGAGATAATACATACCTGAAGCAGCCAGTAGCACCTTCGATGAAACGTGGGGAGGATGGCTGAGTGAACGTAGCATCCATATATGCACTAAAATAGAGAATAGACAAAATATTATGACGATCGGGGACCAAAAAAAAAAGAAAAAAATAGTATTGGAAGAGTGTTGAAGTTAAAGTTCAACAAATGGATTCATAATTCTCGAGAAAAAAGAGGACACACTTTTGAAGTAAACAAGATACATCGATGGTGAAAGTACAGAAGTGCGTATCTCAATTTTTGACAGTTTTGAGTGACATTCGTTGCATAAACGTGTAGTTGATGATGTCGTCTATCAGCCAGCAAAAGACAATAATCGAAAAAAATCGGGAGGTGCCCTAAAACCGTAGAACTTTTTTCGCGTATCTCGGGCTTAAGTGCAGAAATGCGTATCTTTTTCTGGCCCCTTCATTTGACCCGGCGTGCCTTACGCACAACGTGCTCTCCTCAGTGTTTCCCGCCTACAGCATGCGTGAGCTGATCAGCTGTTCAGTGTTTATATATTTTCGGGATCCGCTAGTTTTGAAAAGTTGCTAGATGCTTATCTGATAAGGAATTGTAAGCGTGAAAATCTATTTTCAGTCTTTAAATGATCCAAATCCGCAAACAACAGGTTTAAAACACCAACTGCAAAAATGCGTATCTCGTGATGAAGTGTCAATTCTTAGTGCCGAAAACGCGAATCTCGGCATTTCTGACGTAGTTTCTAACAGTTCGAGAAATTATTCAAAATGCTGATGGAGTCTGAAAAAGCATCTTATTATTGCTATCCTCAAGAATTATTACCCTTCTACTAACAATAAAGAGGAATGCAGACTGTTTTTTTTTCCTCTCCTGGAAAATCGTGTTTTCCGAGACACGCACTTCTGCACTTTCACCATTGATATACGATTTACTGGTAGTTTTACAGAGGCCGCCGACTTTTATCCTGCACCTGGCTTATAGTCGAATGTCATTTGCATAATGGGTGTAAATAAGATGAAAAATAATTTGGAATTTTCTTCTTCGAAATTTTAAGAATATATAAATGCAATGGACAGTAAAAAAGAAAAAAAATCAATTTTTCAGAATTTGAGCTGTTGGCTGTCCAGTGTCCAGTCTTGACTCGAACGTGAGGTGCTTCATTTTTCTATTTTCATGATTGTTTATCTTTGTGTTTTGATGTTTGATCGATCAATTAATAGTAGCTCCATTTTTGGACGTTCTTAAAAAATCTCTCAGAATGAAATCATGGTACAAGGCATCAGATATTGACAAAAAAACTTTGATCATGTACTCGGTAAATATTTCTAGAACGGCTTTAGTAGAAATGGTGAATCGAAAAGCGGAACGATTTGTGGGATGCACTTGAGTTGTTCTGTGCTGGGTCAATTCGATGTGCTCCCCGCTCTGAGTTCAATACTTGTTGAGCAGCAGCACGATTTGCCCTCAGGAGATTTCTGAATATTGCCTTAAATTCCAGAAATTATCAATTGATCGATCGACAATCGGATAGTTTTCGTACAAGAGTTAAGTACGTAAAATCTTTCAATTATCTCTCAAATCCAATATCGTCACCTTCCGGCCAAAGTACTCGTATCACCAGCGCCATGCGTTTCAAAATTTCTGCCGCCATTTTATTTTTTTATAGCGAAATTGTTGGTTGAATCTGTTCGAACATTTCACTGAATTTTATCGGCAGCACAAATAAAATTCAGAGAAGTTCTTGGACAGCTTCGTTTGACAATTTCTCCGTAGAAAAATAAAATGGCGACGGAAATTTTGAAACGTCACATGGAGTTCGCGATACTTTGGCCGGAAGGTGACCATATAAAGACAGTGGCTGGGTTCATGTTTCGTTCTTCCAAGATCAAAAATCATCTTTATTTTCTTCTGTAATTTAGGTTTTTTATTTATTACAAAAAATCCTGCAACCTCGAGATAGTATTAAATTGGGTTATGGTAAGGAAATAAAAAAATAGTAAACAATATTATTAAAAAAAATCTTTAAAAGAGGGTTTATGAGGCAAGGGAGCTAATTCCTCCCTCCCCGTCCCGCACCGCCCCAAAGAGGAAAAAAGGAAGTACACTCCAAATCTTTTTAAGAAAACAAGGAAGTTCTAATTACCTCTGTTCCCTGAACTTTGAGCTTCATATGATCTTCTCGGGTGGTTTTCCCATCCTTGCGTTTCTTCCAGCAGTAGCCATCCCTCCTGTACCGCACTTTTTTGCGGCTGTACAGTAGCATTGAGCCACTCTTGGGCCTGGAACAGAGATAGAACAAAGAAGGTTACCTTCGGAGTCTGAGAGGAGGAATGGAATACGAATTAAAAGAACCTGACTTAATTCCTCGGTGGCCAGACATTTTACCCAATGTTGTTCGATCCAAATTTTTCACTGTCCCCTTTTAAAGTTTGTTCAATAGTTTTTTTTTTTTTTTTTGTGTGCAATGCTCTAAGAACCAATAGTTTACTTGGTCCAGCTATAAGTATATATAGTTATAGGTACTGGGATTTTGCCAAATAATGGAATGTAATCATCAGATGCCCAAGCCTGAAACAATGAAATTTTATAAAAAAATTTAAGACTTCAGCAATAAACTTAGTATGTCATGAAGCAGGGTTGCCATAATTTCCTCATCTTCAAATTTCCTGGTGGCCAGACATTTTACCCAGTTTTGTTTGATCCAAATTTTTCACTTTCCATTAATAAAGCTAGTCCAATTTTTTTTTTTGTGTGTGTGTGTAATGCTCTATGAACCAATAGTTTACTTAGTCCAGTTATAAGTATATATAGTTATAGGTACTGGGATTTTGCCAAATAATGGAATGTAATCATCAGATGCCCAAGCCGGGTCAAATTGACCCAAGGATCGCTGAAAACACGTATTCCGCGGGTTCTGGGGCTAGTAAATCCGAACTGAGATGTAGGCCTACAAATACATCTTTAAAAAAAAATATGACATCAAATTGAAAAAAGTCCAAAATTAAATATTTTTTTCAATTTGATGTCATATTTTTTTTTAAAAGATGTATTTGTAGACCTACATCTCAGTTCGGATTTACCGGAAAACTTTTCCGGAAAACTGAGAGGTGACAGGGAAAAATGAAGGTCATTTTCGGACTCAGCGGCTCAAAATACAGCGGAATAGCCATTTCTCGCACCGGAGAAACATTTTACCTACATTCTGCAGGGGGTAATAGTCGCAAAAACACCAAAAATGCCCGAAAATGGCCATTTTTCCGGGTAAAATCGACTTTTCCGGAAAACTGGAGGGTGATGGGAAAAAACGGAGGTCATATTCGGATTCAGCGCCTCAAAATACATAATGATCACCTTATCTCGTCCGGGAGACATTTTTGTCATTTTTTTTTGTTGCACAGTGATATCAACACAACCGAAGATAGGAGAGACGTTTTTGGGTCTGGTTTTTATAAGTTCTCTCCTGAATCAGAGCGAAACTTCATGGGCAGCATAGAGCGGAGCATCGCGAGCTTACGTCTCGCGCCGTAGCGCCTTCAATTTTGCAGACGCAACACGGACATCCATCAAGCACGAATAGTTGTATCCCTGCGCCGTCATCAACGCGCGACCTATCCCTTGCTCTGTTCCGATGTTGTGTTGGTTCCATCTGTCTTATTTGTAGTGGTGCTTCAAGGGCTACGTTAGCAAAACAGCCGAAGATAGGAGAGATGTAATCGGACCTTTTGTTACGTTTTCTCTCGAATCCAAGCGACACCTCATTGACGGCATTAAGCGGAGCATTGCGAATTCACGCATAGCGCCTTCAATTTTGCAGACGCAACACGGACATCCATCAAGCACGAATAGTTGTATCCCTGCGCCGTCATCAAAGCGAGTCCTTTCTCTTACTCTATTTCCATGTTGTGTCGGTTCCGTTTATCTTATTTATAGCGGGGCTTAAAGGGCGACGTGAGCAACACAACCAAAGTATGACTTGGATTAAATTAGTTGGCCAAACTAGGTATCGAGTGAAAAAAATTGGGTTAAGTGTCTAGCTACCAATTCCTCTTACGCGAAACCGATTACATCGATTTGCCAAAATCCTAGTCCAAATGACACTTTTATAGCCGTAGCGTATCAATTTTTTGTCGAATCAAACAGGGCGATCGGGCTCGCATCGGGGACTTAAACGTCGAAACTTGAAAATCACGTTAGTTTTTACTTGCCGCACGGTGGATCGAGTCAATGGGAGAGGTCGAACATTTGGAAAATTTAAATGCTTATAACTCCGTTTATACACAACTTTGAGGATCTAAAAGTGGCTCTATTCTCCGTGAAATTTTCTTTTAGAGGCACCTCTTAAAACTTAACATGTGACGAAATAAACATAAAAATTTGCAGTTTTAGTCCGAAATTTCATGTCCGACCTCTGTGATTGACTCGATCCACTGTGAACTGGCGCGGCTTGTAAAAGCTCACCAATCCAAAAGGCAAATAGAGCATGCAGCTAACAAGATCCAGTCTGTAAAACGGCTGCAGCTCTAAAATTTTTGTGTTCAGGAAAGTCAATATTTCAGCAGCTGAGATATTCTTCCCGGAAAAAGACGATTTCAGAATCTCTGATCTGTTTGGTGCTGCACTCAACAAAATGACACGCTAACTGTTTGACCGAGATAGATTAAGAACAAGGGTCGGGTTAAAGTAGGACGAAGTTTCGGATATTCGGAAGTTTGAACATAAATTTGAAAATTCGGTAAAGTTGGGATACCTGCTGCACATTTGATTAGAATGAGGATTAATTAATTAATTAAACTTTGATTGAAGATCGTCGCTCGGAGAGCTGCATTTACTTCAAACTAGAGCTTATCAATGGCGAGAGCGTCAAACCACGTGAACCAGATAGCGACTTTGCAAATCTCTTGTTATCTTTCACTTTTGTAAAGAGGCTTGGTCATCGATATGGCACCAAATTTGGTTCGATTTTTCTTCGTTTTTTGGAAATTCCGTTCAAAAATGTTGAGCGGCATACCCTTGAAAAAGTCGTAAGACTTTGCGTCATAAAATCATAGGCTCCTCCAAAAAGACAAAACAATAACCCTGAATGGGTACTCTACTTGTAACCGAAATTTTCTCCATCACTGGAAAAAAAAACACATTGGATCTAGAGTCCAGACTCTTAAAAACATCGACAAGAAAAAGTACTCTTGATTCAATCAGAATTTAGCTTAAATCAAGAACCAAGCTTCTTAATTTAAGCGGACTTCGTTTTGATTCAAGCAAAAATCCGATAGAATCAAGAGTATTTTTTCTTGTCAACGTTTTCAAGAGTCTGGAATCTAGATCCAATGTGTTTTTTTCCAGCGATGTGCGGAATCAAACTTTCGTGACTCCATGACTATATTCCTGGGGAATCAAAAAAATGCTCAGGTGCTGAGCCCTTCAATTATTCCGGAGAGTAACATAACATAAACAACGGCGGGCAATGTTTCTAACGATATTGCCGCACGTTCCGTTACACCCACATTAGATATCCACGAAAATCTGTTGAGGAAACGTGGGGCCGAGGAGGAAAGTGGAGAGGGACTTACGGAGAAATAACAACTTGCTCCGGTGCAAGGAAGGCAAGACAAATGGGGTGATCGAAATAAATTAAACGTGAAAAAACGGAGGAAATAATAAAACAAGGACGCGGAGAGGAGCGGCGAGAGAAGAATGCCATAAAGATAAATTAAAAGAGTCGGTGGAGCGAAGTCGAGGGGCATCGCGCATCGAGCATGAGGAATTGGTCATTGTTCTTTGTTTTTATGCGACAGAAGCGGCGGCCTAGAGAGGCAAACCTAATATCTCTGGTAAGTACTCGGCGAAATTTTGTTGCCACCCACCACCCTCCCGCTCTCCTCAGAAACAACCACCCATCTCCGGTCAAAGTTCAAATTAAATACGCTGTCCTTCACCCACACCGAAAAAAATTCTCGGCGTTTTTACCAAGGTCCGTTGGTATCTTTACCATCTCACTTTTTTTACCAATTATTGGTAATTTTACCAAGACAGACTGGTAAGCTTACCTAAGAACCGGTATTTTTACTGTTTTTTTCAGGTAAGAATACCACTTTTATTGGTAATCAATTCCCGGTAACTTTGCCATTTTATTTCGGTAATTCTACCACAGTCGATAAAAAATATTGGCGTTTTTACCAAGGTTTAGTAAAATTACCGAGATTTCTCGGTAAAATTACCAATTCCATAAATGGTAATTTTACCAAGAAAAAACTGGGATCAAATAGAACCCTGAATTCTTGGTAATTTTACCCTTTTCTTAGTAAATACACCGAGATTTTTTTTTCAGTGCAGGGTGGCATGAAGCGTAAGAAATAAATGAAAGATTGGAAATTTCAGTGAAATATTTCATGAAATTTCACGAGGTTGTGAAATATTTCATATTTTTCAGGGGCTAGATTATGCAACCCGCGCTCAAACACTCAAAAATAGAAGAAAATCACAATTTTTACATTTTGCGAAACATGAAAAGGAACTTGTAGTTTTTCAAGATCTTTCATAAACGTCTGAAATTTCATGAAATATTTCACGTGAAATTTCAAGATTTAATTTTTCATAAAATTTTGCCACCCTGCCTTCACCGTACGGCGCACAGCGGATCGAGTCAATTAGAGAGTTCGGACGTGAACATTTTGACTAGAACTGCAAAGATGCTTATTTCGTCATATTTTCAATTTCAAGGGAAGCTTCTGCAAGAAACTTTTACGAGAAAACCAATGGAACCACTTTTAGAACCTCAAAGTTTTGTGAAACGGAGTTATAAGCGTTTGAAGTTTCCAAATTTTGTCCAACCTCTCCTATTGACTCGATCCACCTTGCGGCGTGGCAGAGCAGTGATATTCCAATTTATTGATTTTTAAAAATTCGATCGATTTTTGATTTTCCCGTATGGATCGCATTTAAAAAAAAGGTACCAGCGCGATTATAGTGTTTTCAAAATCGTGCAACTATTATTTTCTTTTTGAAAATACTTAATGTATGTAAAGTATAAAAATTTACACATTTATTTCTATTTAAAATTAACGATTTTTCGGTGGGAAGCAGAAACTATTTGCTTTTCTGTGAGACTTTTTTTTTTAGAAAATCATGGAAAAGCAACATTTTTACAACTCTGTACTCGCGCTGGTTCCTTTTGGCTAAATTGTACTTACGTATTATGTATACGTAATTGTAATTGTAAATACGACTTGTCTCAATTTATTTAAGAATGACGGACGATTCGTTCATAGATTATTTCATGTTTAATTATACAACTTCATTTTAGTTTACTTCTAAATCCAACAATAATTAATTAATTAATATTTAATTAAACAAATTAATTTTAGTTCACTTCTAAATCCATCTATCAGTATGAAATAAATGTGTATTTGGTGTGAAGCTATTCATTATCGATTTTCAATTATTGAAGGCCCCTAACGTTTTGATTTTTGATTTTTTTAAATAGTCTGCGGTAGTCCCTCCCTCGACGGTATTGGCTCGATGCTCACTGAACCAACACCGGATAATTTTTTTCCCACCGTTTTTAGGAGCGAACCAGTGGCGTGGCGTGCTTCGATATATATTAATATTTCCCCGTTTGAAGCTATGGTAAAGAATCGATTATTAAGGTGCTCGTTGCGAACACCCTGTTAATCGATCCTTTTCCGTAGGTTTGAACGGCAGACCAATCGATGTATCGCAAAGCACGCCACGCCACCGGAGCGAACTCGCACCGACCCGAACAGTCGAAAGGTGGGCCGTTGAAAGAGAAATATTATAAAAGCACCGTTAGTTTCCCGAGCGGCAGAGGGAGGGAGGGTACGGATATAAACACGTTTGAACTGTGCCTGCTGTCTCCCCAGAAAAAAAAATGCAATAATTTCCGAGCGCTTATTCGAGCGGTATCCACTTGTGCGGTTTGAGTTAAAAATTGCGCAAATTGATTTATCTGTAGTCGCGCGCGTGTGATTCAAAATTGGAACGCGCGTCTCCCACCGAAAAGCAGAGAGGCTAACACACCCCTCCTCTCGTGCAGTAACGCTTATGCAAAAAAAAAGTAAAGGATTTACTCTCGGCCTCCTGTCGGGTGGTGACAGTGCGTATCTACACACGGTTTCCGTTGGATGTACGCGGTTACATCCGGCCCGAGGGACCATAAGTCTGCACAGCGATGTCGTGCCAAGCAAAACGCATATCTGCCCAATGGGCCTGTTGCAAACTTTTGCTAGAGCAAAACTAAGAGTTGTTTCCTGCAGATAATGCCTCAAAAATCACGATGAGCGCATCGGCAAAGTCTGAAATGCACTCATAACTTCACAATCTGCGTAAGATTTTTGCGGTTTTTTGAGCTTCCCGCTTCGAAAACGATACTACGGTACAGGTGAACATTTTGTTAGAGGAGTCGTTCCATTGGCGACAATACTCATCATGGCCGACGCCAGTCCGCCAAAACACGTGTGATGGGACGAGATAACACCTGAACAGGATTAAACCATTTAACAATCGGCGTGTTTACGTTCATATTTTCCTCGCCCGCCTTAATTGACCTTGAACTCTCCTCGAATTACGCGAGGAACTGCGCAAGCGTCGGCCATGATGAATATTGCCGACGATGGAGCGACTCCTCTAACAAAATGTTCACCTGTGCAGTAGTATCGTTTTTGAAGCGGGAAGCTCAAAATAACGCAAATTTCTAACGCAGATTGTGAATTTATGAGTGCACTTCAGACTTTGCCGATGCGCTCATCGTGATTTTTGAGGCATTATCTATAGGAAACAACTCTTCATTCTGCTCTAGCAAAAGTTTGCAACAGGCCCATTCTCTCGTCGAAGTTACTCGGTTCTGTACGACCTGAAGGACTACTTCCACATAGGTACCTGGAAACTCCAGTTCAGTTACCTGCGCCGAAAAAATTAAGCCATAAGAAACGAGGTTTGGTCCCTGGAACTGAAGTTTTTTCCTCTGCGTGGACTTCGTGAATTATCTCGTTCTAACCTCTGAGGGTCTTCATTGAAAGCGTACTTTCGTGTCGCACGACTATTTCTTATGCGCGCTGTCGTAAAGTTCGATTCGATCGCGGCTTCCCCGGCGAGGCTGAGCATGGAATCGCCTGAGTAACACCTCCTATGACTTCATTCGATTAAATTATGTTCGGTATGGACGAATTTCAAAGCACTGCAAAACAAGGAGAATGAGTCATTTTAAGGTGATTCGTCAAGTTCAAAAGAAATGGTTGAACTGGCATGCGATATATCGCATCTTTTAGGTCAAAAATCTCGGCAGATTTTGAAATTTCAGTAAATAAAAGGACGATAGCCCCTGCGCATGAGCCTAAAGAATCATTCTAAACCCAAAAATCGGCAAAATTCAGAGAAATGAAAGCAGGATAGTGTTTGGAAAAAAACCTCGCATTCGATACCGAAATCGATAGCTGAATAGAATGCGATGTTTTTTTCCAAACACTATCCTGCTTTCATTTCTCTGAATTTTGCCGATTTTTGGGTTTAGAATGATTCTTCAGGCTCATGCGCAGGGGCTATCGTCCTTTTGTTTGCTGAAAATTCAAAATCTGCCGAGATTTTTGACCTAAAAGATGCGATATATCGCATGCCAGTTCGACCACGTCACTTGAGCTTGACGAATCACCTTAACATTTCAAAATCCTTCCCGATGAGCCTGATGCAAACTTCAGATAGAGCAAGAAGACGACATACCTCTTACAGTAAATAGCTCTAAAATCACGATGCGCCCATTGAGAAAGTCAGATTACACTCCTAACTTCACACACTTCGTGATAAATATGCGTTTTTTTGAACTCCCCGCTTCAAAACCGATGTTACGGTGTTCCATTCAATCCTTGCGCACTAGGTTGCTACACAATATTCAACATGGCTCACGTTTCCGCCCGCAAAACGTGAGGAAACAGGATGGTCTTTATCATCGCAAGGAAAATGTGGTGTTGAAGGGGGGGGGGAGGGTGCGACAAAAATTTACCCAAAAATGGTTTGCAAGGGGTGTGGACTGAAAATCGAGAAAATTCAAAATCTTGGCTAATCATGATTTCGAGAAATGGCGATTTTAAATTTTCATAGTAAATGCAAGTTTTCCACTAATTTTGATCCCCTTTTCTTATTTATTTGTCCATTGAATCGGTGTTGATTGGTTCACGTTTTTTATTTTTTGTTCGATTCATTTCATCGAATATATACCTTCTCGTTACCTGCAGACAACCTATCACACTCTTTTTTATTCACTGAACAAATCGCCTTCTGTTACGTCGGCAGCAATTATTGTTACGCATATGTTGTGCGTGCTGATTTCAGTTCATTACATACTTGACTCTGTGAAGGCGTTTTAAGATTGAACGAATCCTTACCCCGTCCGTTCTCCGACAGATGGCGCTTTTTGCGCACATAAAACGCCTTCAGAAAGTCAAGTATGCACTAAGCTAAAACCAGCACGCACAGCATATTCGTAACAACAATTGCTGCAGACGCAGCTGAAGGCGAATTGCTTTCACACATAAAACGCCTTCACAGAGTTAAGTATGTAATGAACTGAAATCAGCGCGCGCAACATATGCGTAACAACAATTGCTGCAGACGGAGCAGAAGGCGATTTGTTCAGTTAAAAAAAAAAGAGTATGATAGGTAGTCTACATGTAACGAGAAGGTATATATTCGATCGAGATGAAACGAACGAAAAATAAAAACGTGAACCTATCAACACCGATTCAATGGACAAATAAATAAAACAAGGGATCAAAATTAGTAGAAAACATGCAATCACTACAAAAATTTAAAATTGCGATATCTCAAAATTAGGATCAGCCAAGATTTTTATTTTTTGCGATTTTAAGTCTAGACGTACCACAGACTCACCCCCTGGGAACCGTTTTTAGGTACATTTTTGCCGCTTTTTTTTTTTTTTTTTTTTTTTTTTTGCTTCAAGACCACTCTGCGTGTTGGTATTGACATTTTCCTTGCGTTATGGCCTCCAAACATGATTAGGTATTTATTTGCCCGACTGGAGTACAGACGCAGGTCAGAGTAATAGTCGCCTTACGAAATGTTTCGATTGAGAGCCGCTACTTTGGCAACCATTTTGCGATAACATCGTAGTGCTGGGTGCGAGTGAAATAACACGTCAGAAATTCCCCGAAAAAATACGCGATAGTAATAGTAATAATAGTAATCTCCAGTAAAAAGTGAATGAAAGGAGAAAGTGTCAAATGTCACGCTCGGACACCTTCGCGGCCCAAGGGATATTCGAGACAAATCTACTTCAGTCGATTTTATTCTTGTACTCGAACGCGAGTGTGCTATTCCCCTTCCTTTATATTTCGCACCTTCGCAAAATTACATATAGAGACGCACAGGGCTTTCACGACAAAGAAAATATATTAAGTTTGCACCAGCACTTTTACTATTTGTACGCC
This sequence comes from Bemisia tabaci, assembly GCF_918797505.1. Lineage (NCBI taxonomy): Eukaryota > Metazoa > Arthropoda > Insecta > Hemiptera > Aleyrodidae > Bemisia > Bemisia tabaci. Next base: position 7,572,459 of record NC_092794.1, read on the forward strand.
AAATAGGATGCAAAATTAACGGTCAAGTTAACTTTCATTTAATGGACTGAATTGATGCTTTCCCCTAGAGTCCCTTTATACTGAGAGTCAAGACAACACCCCCTCATGGAGTCACAAACGGGAATAAAGATTACAGAAATTGAACGTTTTTCGTAATCTTTGATCGGCCCATTCTCAAATTCCTTTCTTCGTTCTTTCCCTCATGCCGTTTGTTCCTTGCCGAACCTGTAATTCTCTGGTCCATTCCAGATTATAATCTTTGCAATCGGTGAAACTGTAATCTTTATTCCCGTTTGTGACACTGTGAAGGCCTAAAATACGGGAACCAATCAGAAATGGATTCACATTGTCTTGACTCTCAGTATAAAGGGACTCTACTTTCCCCCTCCCCTTCAGCGGCGAAGCATGAATAATCGATTATTTATACCTCCTTATTTGAAGCTGTGATAAGGAATCGATTATTAAGATGTTCGTCACGAACACCCTGTTTCTCGATCCGTTTCCAGAGGTTTAAATGGCAGATCAATCGATTTATCGCAAAGCACGCTACGCCACTGCTCCCCTTGATTAACCTGGGGGAGAATTTTCGAAAGAATGTTGACTCACAACCAGCGGGTGATAATTTCAATGTGGCTTAAGATCACTTGCTTATTTTACTCGAGTTCTCCATATTATTCAGTGCGCATTAAATTATCAAAATTGATTAGGTTGGATGGAAATTTTCTTTTAATCGTCTTTCTAGAGCTACCTGGCTTGAAATTCTCATTCTAGATGAGCGAAAAAAGAAAAGGAAAAGAGAGGGAAACCCGAGGAAAGGACATCGATTACCGATATTTGACTACTCAGTTGACTTTTGAGACTGTGTTAAAATGTAAAACCAATCGATATCGATACAATCTCACCTGTTTGATGTATCGAATACGATCTATAGTTTCCTCTCTAAAATATAAATTATCAGTGGTGATTCTAAGACCCTGCAACCGAGAAAAGCCCTTTCTGCACCCAACGTCTCAATTCGAATTCTGATACTGCCGTCCTGAGGAAGAACGCCGTATGAGCCTTCAGGCGTTCACGGAGAAAAATGAGACCGGGTTGACGCACAGCGGCTGTGCCTCAGCACAGTCGCCCGGATGACGATTTTAAACATGCCTACCAGTCCGTGCATGGGCACTGCCGCGAGACTGTCCTCAGCACGTTCCGCACGGATGTCGCTGGGCATAGTACCGAATGTCGCCAGGCACAATGTTGCAAGTCGCCAGGCACATTTGGACTGTTATCAGCACAGTCCGCACTGACGCTGGCACTGACTCGATTTTCGACCTCCCCCGCGGGCCCAGGCGTTCCTGGGCCCGCGGGGGAGGCTCCCCAGAGAAGGGGGATGCAGGAGCCCTCCCCCCTCCCCTCCGGCGAAATTTAACCCGGTTTAGACGCAGTTTCTAGGTAACAAAGTCGAATCTAGGTAAGTACTTGTTAATTTGACCCACCTTTAGTCACACTTATCTCAAAAATGATTTGAGCTACAGACTTAAGATTTGACAGATGTACATAAGCTACATTAGAGATTAGCTGGAATTAGAAAAATAAATGTTTAATATAATTTTCTCAATTATAAAATGAAATGTATGAAAATTGTTGGTGGAAAGTTTACTTTAAAAATTGCTACTTTATTCATTACTTTTGGAGCTTTCAAAATAACTTTTAAATCAGATGGTACACTTAGTTCTAACTCCAAAGACATAACTTGAGTTACCTACTAAACAAGTCGAAAACGATTTTTGAGGTTAGTTCTCTACATTCTTGAGGTAAGTTTGACAAAAGTTGAATGGAAAATATTTTTTTGGAAATACAAATGAGAAAGAGAATTTCTAGATAAAGTTCATCTTACTAGAGGTTAAAATTCCTAAAAAATAAATGATCCCCAGGCTTTATAGGTTTTACTATAATATTTGCATCTTACATTCTTTTTTTGGTTGATTTTTGTCAGGCTGTCATCTTAGTAGTCTATACTTCAATACTTAAAATATCTACAGAAATTTTCATAATGATTCCGTCATCCACATTGATATGAAGAGCAGAGGTGCAAATTGTTCTCGACCGCGCGGTCGCGCCCAAATTATGGAGGTGCCCTAAAAATTGTGGAAGCTGAGAATTTTTTAATTTTTTTTTTTTTTTTTTTTTTTGAGGGGTCTTTAGATTTTCAACTCTTGTGGAATAGTACAACTAATAAATTGTTTCACTAAACAGAAAAGTTTAGTTTTGCAAACAGGCAAATGTGCACAATATCATGATAAACGTTTTTTTTTTAGAATAAACTTTCTTACATTGTGATCATTCTTTTCAGAATTTGGTTGTAATAATTATTTCACTAATCATTGTTTATTTGAGCCTTTTAAATTTACATATACTTTAAATTTTCTTGATGCACTGTGATATGGTGTTAAGGATATTAAAGGCCTTGATACTCTCAGGGTTTTCTGAATAAAATGAGAACAATTTTCTGGCTTTTTTTTCGCCATCAAACAGCTACTGACACGCTTGGAAAAGGAGTACTATCTAACGTTAATCTTTAAATGCCACTGGAAAAAAAGTAGCCTGAAACATATCAAAATCAGCTTGAAACAAGCTGGAAAAAATCTTAAATTTGCCTCCAAGAAACATATGGCTTGAAATAAGCATGCTGCTTAAAATTAGCTACCCGGCTGAATCTTGATGTAAGCAGTCATGGATGGCTTGGCTAATGATTTTTCAACTTGGTTTAAGCACCACAGAAGGCTTGAACCAAGTTATCTATCTTCTCAGGTTGAGCAAGTAACGTGCTTATTTTAAGAACTCTCCTTCCTTAATTCAAGAAATTTTGCTATCTTCATCTAAGATGCTACGAGTCTGCCAACAGCGTAGCATGAAATTTTCTTGCTCGCACACTACCTGATATTCAATTTAACCCATGAATAAGACAAGAGTGTAAAGGAATGCAGTGCGCTTCAACTTTTTCCCTAGGTAGTCTTACTCATATGTATGAAGTCAAATGAATATTAGGTTGCGTTCGAGCCAAAAAATTTCATGCATGATGAAACTGCAAAAATGAAAGATGCAACCAGTGGAAGAGGTGGTTTTATGGTTTCATCCTTGTTTCATCCTTTTTGAAATATCCTTTGGTCCCCACCTCTCTTCACAAGTAATTAAGTTAAGAAAGGAAGCAAAGAAACAAATGAAACAAAATTGTAACACACATTAAAATAAGTAAAATATAAGCCCACGTACCTTCAAATATAAACTGTTGAAGAATCAGGCTCAACACCCTAAATGCTCTTAATGCTGAATAACGGAGAGGGAAAAAAAACTTTGACGGTCAGAATTCATTGACCAGCATTGAGTTCAGATTCAAAATGAGAAACTGATCATATGTTACACATGCTGGTGCTTTGAATTCTCAAACATCAAAAGCTACATGAAGCGAAGGGTTCTGCAGTGTTCAAAACTAAATACCATTGCTACATCTGTTTGGAGCAAATTTACCTTTGAGTATTAATTTAATGTCCTAATTGGACCGAGTTCATCAGAAAGGAACCAACCTACATTATGTTGAAACTGAGAAAAAGAGGTTTGAAGTTGCATTCCTGCATAATGCTCAATGTGGAAAAAGAACTTCAACCCCTCTTTTCACAAACTAATTTCTGTTTTTCAACTTTCAATTTTTGACAGGAGACAATAGACGGTTAGTGGAACTCGAAAACATTCTTAACTCAGTTTTTTAAAACATGTGGGTTGATTCCTTTCTGATAAACTCGGTCCAATTAATGGTTGCTTAGGCCTTTGAAACTGATCATTTCATTCATGCAAGAATTTGAGAACCCTTGTACTTAACTTGGTTCTTGCTGTTCAACGGAACATCTAAGAGCCATGAACTTTTGAGCCGCGGCGAATTTCCTTCATGTCTTACTTGTGTGCAATTATCAATAGAAAACTGTTAAGTTCAAGTCTAGATTTTATGAAATGGCAAGAAAAACTTTATAGAGACTAAGAGACAGCTAAGTCTGAGAGCTCTATTAAGAGATAGCGAGTTTAGAAAAATTCTCAAAATTATGTTATCGCTTAAAATGAAAAATGATGGGTAATCCTTGAAATTTGTGTGCCATGAGCCAGGCAGATAAGCAGACAAGATGGGCAGTTATAATGAGTGGTATCTTAGAGAATACTGCTCTAATTCACAATAATAAGACATGAATCTTATCATTGCAAAACTATTTTCACTCATAGCCCCTTGTAAACAAATGTTGATCTTGAGGGGAATTGCCGATTTAAATTGCAACAGCTTATACCAAAACATCAAGGATCAAATTAAATTATCATGTTCCTGCTCTCCTATACTGTAAAAGTAGAGCAGTATTCTTCAAGAATAACACAAAGATCTTACTAAGTGATAACAGAGTGTAGACAAATTCAAAAAGTGATTTAATCGCTTAACCTGAAAAGGAATGGGCAATCCTTCAGTTCGGTGTGCCGCACCAAGCAAATGTTGAGCAGACACGATTGGGGGATATAACAAGTGTTAATCTTAGAGAATACTGTTCTCATGTTACAGTTTAAATGCATGAATCTTATCGTAGCAAAAATATATTCACTCATGGCCCCTGGATAGATTTTGACCCTCCGAAGAGATAACGCTTCACATCCTGAATGCACATCACAACATTTAGGATCACAGCGGGGTATTTTAAATCATATTGTTCCTGCTCTATTAAACGGTTCAAATAGAAGAACAGCTGAGTAGAAATGATGCATGAACGAGACTCTAATAAATTTCAAAGGCTAAGTACCTGTTATATTCTAGTGATGAGTACATGGGTGAATGCAGCTTAGGTAAATTCACCGATACGGAGCCGAAATTCTAGCGCACAGACCACAGAGTAAGAACTATCAGAAATGGCACTGATTTTAAAATTTGGAATGTATCTCGCAGTCGCACATTACACTTTTTACTTCAAAACTTTGACGGTACGATTGCACTTTTGCAAAATGCAAACAATGTGTTTACTTTACCTTGACCTAGATACAAGCTTGCGCTCACCGATGACGGAGGTATTCACGCTGCACCATTCAACAAACCGGAACCGGCAATATCACTCCCGCGAAATACAAATTGCACGCGATGAATTTTTTCCAGTCATTTACTTGTAACTCAGACATTTCCTACAATGCTACATATTGCCAGTCGCTTAGAACAAAATGGAACCGTCGTTGCGCGTGGGTAGGTAAAAATTGGCCGTCTGCACATGCGCCCCAGCGAGGAGAAACGAGAGTTGCAGCATTTTTTTCGGCAGGCGCATCTTGTCCTCACCTCATTCGCCTAACCGTGCTGAAGACAGGTGAGAATTTTTTTTATCTCGTCTGGACGACAGTCGCTCCTAGTCTTAGGAACCTCCTTCCTGTGCCTCAGCACCAACGCAGTTAAAACATTCTAAAAACGTGCTCAACCCGGTCTCTTTTTTCTCCGTGTTGCCAAACTTCATTTAATAAAACACAAAATTCCTGGTAAACTTACGAATAATTTCCCTCTAATTTTTCGGATAATTTTGTTCGCAATTTCACCTGAGGGTCTTGAATATTTCAAGGAAATATGTTTATTACTTTCTCTGGAAAAAAAAAACACATTGGATCTAGAGTCCAGACTGTTGAAAACATTGACAAGAAAAAATACTCTTGATTCAATCAGGTTTTTGCTTAAATCAAAAGGAAATCCGCTCAAATTAAGAGGCTTGGTTCTTGATTTAAGCAAAACTCCGATTGAATCAAGAGTATTTTTTCTTGTCGATGTTTTTCAGAGTCTGGACTCTAGATCCAATGTGTTTTTTTTTCCAGTGTTCCTTAAAAATGAACGTTTTATCGAAAGAAATTTGGCAACTTTCGAATGTTCATACGGCGTTCTTCCTGAACACAACAGGATACGACGTTCTACCACGAAGAGCTCGAGACTAACATTCCGGGCCAGAGGAGCGGGCGGCGATGTCCCAGTTTTCTGGTTTGGCGGGGATGGAGAAATACAAAGGGACTAACTTTTCCAGTGTCATGTTCTTCGCTGAGACCCGAGGGATTAGGAGGAGCCGATAGAGCGGACAGATCCGCTCTACACGAGCCGAAGCGACCAGGAATACCAACCAGGGTCCGGCCAGTGGCGTGGCGCGCTTTGCGATACATCGATTGTCCTGCCGTTTAAACCTATGGAAAAGAATCGATAAGCAGAGTATACCTTAATAATCGATTCTTCACCATGGGTTTAAAAGGCAGAACAATCGATACATCGCAATTGACGCCACGCCACCGGGTCCGGCGCGCGGCTAGCTTTAGGCCGACGGTGGAACCGCGCCTCCGTCGGCGGATCTCGCGCGAAAAGTGGCTCCTCCTCGTGGCGCCCGACTCTCGAGGATTTCGGATCCGAACCGGCAACGCTGGCGCTTGTTGGAAGTGGAAAGGCGTAAACGCCTCTGAAAGAGACGAGACAGGATCTGCCGCCTCTGCCGGGGCTTTGCCACCCTCCCCCTCCGCCCCTTCGCTCCCCGGCTGTTTGACAAGTTTTGCGCGAATCCCCGCTTTTTGATTCGGAGTTGGCCCTGCCTGACTCTCTACCGCTTCTTGTCCGTGTTAGTTTCGTTTTCGCAAAACCGTACTTTTACGGCTCACTATCGGATCGGTTCAGCGTTGCCATTTCCTGGAATTAATTCCGAATTTCAGAAATTTTCGAATGATCAGTCTTCGAAAATCCCGCAATTGTCAGCTATTTTCGGGATTTTTTTTGGAAATGTTGAGGTTTTTGTCAAGTTGACCGATTTTTAGATCAAATTTGATGATTTTTTTTTTTTTTTTTTTTCCCCCTATACATCAAATTCCACGATCTTTGAAACTAAAACGACTCTCAACCGCTTCTTGTCCATGTTAGTTTCGTTTCCGGAAAACCGTACTTTTACACTTTTCTATCCGATCAGTTCAGTGCTGCCATTTCCTGGAATTAATTCCGAATTTCGGAAATTTTCAAACGATCAGTCTTCGAAAATCCCGCGATTGTCAGCTATTTTCGGAATTTTTTAGGTTTCTGTCAGTTTGACCGATTTTTAGATCAAATTTGATGATAATTTTTTTTTTTTCTTTATCAAATTCCACGATCTTCGAAACTAAAACGGGGGACGTTTGGGAATTTTTTTCCGGAATTTTCCTCGGAACTTTTGGAAATTGAAATTAATTCCGGGAACCCTGGAAAAGTAAAATGACAGTATTGGATCAGTTTTGTGGCTGTATTCACGGTCGTTTCGTAACTGCGGGCTGCTGATTTTAAATCGATGGACAAAAAAATAGACAAAGAACACAAAGGGGGAAAGGAGCACTCCTATTGGTCAGAGGGGGTGGTTCTTAGAGACTGAGGAGAAAATGATGGACTAACCATAAGGTCTCTCATGGGTTGCCGGTAGTTTCACCATCAATGTGCATCATGGGTTCTTGGCGCATGAAATTGCGAATTCAAAAAAAAGAAGGGAAACAAAATCGACGGAACGGGTGAGTCAACTTTTTCATGCGCCAGGATGTACTAGCTTCCCCAATTTTTTTGGCGCCAAAGCCCCATTTTCAGGCGCATGGCGTCTACGGGCTGATCATCAACATTGATGGACAAAGCTATAGACTTTGCCGTTAGTAAGTATATTACCTACCTCCTTCATCCATTGCAACCACCCGCTTCCACCAATAAGATCCCTCCTCTTGCCTTCTTTGCCTATAGCTTTGCCTATCAATTTCAATAATTATCCCGCTGGGGGTGGTAGAGCACTAGAGGCAGCCCTGTGGTTAACATTGTGATTGAGGAGGGTTTATGAACACCACAAACCATGGCACATGAAAAGGACAATTTTTGCTCACTTCCGGTAAAATTTTACAGTATAATTTTCAAAATTTTGTAATGATTTGTCCGAACAAAAAATAACAAATACCAAAGAGACAATGATGCGAGTTTTGCAAATTTGAGGGTAATCAGACAATAGTAAAAAAAAATAAATGAATAAAAAACAAATTGTTCCATATTTTTTACTTAAAGCGGTGGCAAAAACTTTTGATCCCAAGCAAGGGACCATTTTCATAAGTATACTCTTGTGTTCCAGGCTATGTTGAAGGCCTTCTCAAGCCTGCCTTTCGTCTGTTCAAGTGAAATCTCTAGTTCAGTGGCCAGAGTTAGAGTCCCTTTATACCCAGAGTAACGACAACTCGATTATCAGCTGACTGGCAGCCGACCTTGGCTGGCCATGGAGGCCGAAACTAGTGCACTCAAACGAACGATATTGGGGGATAAGGATCAGGAATCCTGCGATGTCTGTCACACAGAAACAACAACATCAACAAATTGATCAATTAAAAAGAAAATGAGATTGGTTTGTGAATAATTTCTTAATCTATTTTCATTTTGGACCGATGGCAATAACAATTTACTCTTGATAAACCACAATTAGGTAATATTTTCATTATTCTTGTTCACATACGAGGTACCGCCATCTTGGTGCACTAGTTTCGGCCTCCATGAGCGAGAACCAATCAGAATTGGATTTTTTTTTAGGCCACTTTCAGCCCAATCCTGGCCCAACCAAAAGTGAGTTGTCGTAACTCTGGGTATAAAGGGACTCTAGCCAGAGTTGGGTTCAGATCAGCCAAGCAACTAAACTAACTCTGGAGCAAAGCGTAGAGTATCCCATGAAAATGAAGGCACTCTTGCGTTCCATGTTTCCAAAATGTAAACCACATGAAGCCTCGATGCGGAGAAGAGTCAAGCCAGAAACTTCTATGAACAGTTAGTCAGTCAGTTACTTAGTTAGTTATTTTATTTATAGACATTTAGCATCCTAGGCTACTACGTCTTTACAAAGAATTTGGAAGATGGGTGTATAGAGTCCTTGGTTAGGTACCGTATGCATATTCAGCTCCAGCTCGGGGAAGCCTCGTGTGGTGTACATGGTGATCAATGGAGATTTAAAGAGATATTTGACATGGCATCACAAAAAGTCGCTAATTCACTAATTTCGCCGACTCTCAATGCTATTTATCACGGTATCACTTTCAAAGGGGAGCCTTGACAAGGATTACAGTAATGTGCCGCTACAATAAAACAAAACGTAAAAAAAAAAAAAAAAAAAAATAAAAAAAAAATAATTCTATGGTTTTAACAAATTTTAGGGTAGATACAAATTTACTTTCATACTTCCAAAACCTGCAACAAACTTTCTTCAGAATTTCTAATTTATTGCGGTACGGCGAAATATTTTACTTCTTTACAAGAGCTTGTTTATAAAACAACACGGTTTAAATTTGACTCAGGGTTGGTGACTGGGTCCTTTCGACGATGCCAGGATGAAGAACTCCTTAAACTACCGAACTTAAACTGACCTAAACACAAATCTTTGAGTGGGATAACAGGCGGAGAGAAAGGACAGGTTGATTATTTGCTCAGCTACAATCTACAAAAAGAGATCTATACTTCTAAAAATTGAAAATATAGTTACGGGATCCCACGGATAAGCATGGACAGTGCGTGAGGTGAAAAAAAACGGCCATTAATGGATATTTTCTCCTGTTCGATGAAAAAGGTTTATATGAATTAATTCTGCCTTGTTTGAAAGAAGGCGACTGTTCGACACTTTTATTACTTTAATAGAGATGTCGTAACAGTAAAAATAAAGTTGGTTCCATAGAGAATTTGACTCCACTCTATCTGATGTCGATTTTAAAGAGCCAATAACGTCAGAAAAAATGAATCCAATTATGATTTTCCCCATACTACATCATACTAAAATTAGCAGTAACGATTTATCGAAAATTCAATCATATATGAGGGGCTTGGAGGACAAGGCTCATATTAAGTGCAGTTTTTGAAAAAAATTGAGATATCATTGATATCAAGTAAAACTAGTCTTAATGAAGAGTCTGTGTAAATTCGCTCTCAAATTCCGATTTTTAAGCAGCAAAAAGTCAGTCTGAACTTTCTTTCCGCCATAAGGACCCATGAAATTTCGAAACTTTAAACACGTGTTTCTCGAAATAGCAAAAACTGCACTCATGCGCCCTGTCCTCCAAGCCCCTCATTTCTGACTTTTCGAACATCGGTATCGAATAGAACCAATTTTTGTATCAGGACGTAAATTTAGCGCACTGTTCAAAAATTGCTTAGGACAGGTGTACACGCACGGACAGAACTTACTGAGGACCTCAGAAATTATAGGTTTCTATCACCACTTCCTAAAAGTTTCCACATTTCCTCGAATAATTCTTATCCTCTAAAGGATCTCAGGGATTCCTAGGTTCTATGCGCCTTGATTTAACACCGATTTTACAGTAGGATTTGTTGATACAGTTTTCCGTTGAAACACCTTTTGGTCTATTTCCTCAAAAACTAATTCCTGCAGCTACTACCCTCCTCGGTAGGATGGCAGATTAATTATGTAACATCGCGTCCAAGATATTGAACTCCATGCTCACCCTCGATAGACTTCACGGCCGGATTTAGGGGGTGGCCACATGGGCCACGGCCCATGACGGCAAATTTTGCACATTTTTTTAAATGTAGGTATTTAAAAAAAAATCGGGTTCAGAAAAAAAATTAAGAACGAGAAAAGGCGACAAAACCTCTCATTTCCTGAGAGTACAGTAATTTCTAATTTTGTCGTTTTTCGGTGATACTAGAGACAGGACCTTTAATTAGTGGAGTTGAGACAGAAACTAAACACGCAATGTGGACTGGAGGGCGCGGTGCAGAGAGCAATGATGACGAGGACTTGAGATGAAAAGGAGAAGCCCTCGGCGCGGCGGTCGGCATGTAACACATATTAGCGCCTACAAGACTGCATGAATACTTCACGTATTGCGTCAAACAAAGTGCGTTCAGCAGCGGTCGGCGTGAAACACACAGCGCCTACAAGACTGTAGGAATACTTCACGCCTTGCACCATACAAAGTGCGGTCAGCGAGGCTTGGCGCGGCGATGGAAGTTAAAATTATTAAACCACATTTATGTTTGTTCTATCATAAATTTTTCGACCATTTCTTATAAATGGAAGGCCTTGTCCACACTAGAGTCCCTTTATACCCAGAGTTAAGACAACTCGATTATCAGCTGACTGGCAGCCGGCCTTGGCTGGCCATGGAGGCCGAAAACGAGTGCACCCAAACGAACGATATTGAGGATAAGGATCAGGAATCCTGCGATTGTCTGTCACACAGAAACAACAACATCAACAAATTGATCATTAAAAAGAAAATGAGATTGGTTTGTGAATAATTTCTTATCTATTTTTCATTTTGGACCGATGGCAATAACAATTTACTCTTGATAAACCACAATTAGGTAATATTTCATTATTCTTGTTGACATTCGAGGTACCGCCATCTTGGTGCACTCGTTTCGCCTCCCTGAGCGAGAACCAATCAGAATTGGATTTTTTTTTAGGCCACTTTCAGCCCAACCCTGGCCCAACCAAAAGTGAGTTGTCTTAACTTGGGTATAAAGGGACTCTAGTCCACACAGAAATAGGTTCACGGAACTTAACTTTCGCGCAAAGTTCCGTGAACCTTTGCTAGTGTTGACAGGGCTTCCGCAAAAAATGTGTCCAATACAAAAATGTGACGAGTAAACGCGTCTTATGCACCCCTCCTCCTCCGGCACGTTCTCTTGATGGTTTTTATTGATGTTTCAGAACGAATGAGAAGAAGGTAGCAAAATACAGGCGGCCCATGGGCGGCAAATAGGTAAATCCGGCCCTGATAGACTTACCTGCTTATCTCGTCCAAAATCTTCGACTCCATGGTCATCGCTAAACTTTTCACCTCTTCGCTTGAACATGATGTCAATAGCAAGGAGACCTTTTTCAATTTTAAAGTCCATTAATTCTTCATCGTAATGAAAAATTGTTTACTTTTCTTATTGAATCAAACTTGAACTAACCTAAACTAACTGAACTTAACCTAACCTAACCAACGCACAATTTACTATAAGAAAACATGGTTTTCGTTTAATTTCAACCAAAGTGTCGTGGTAAATTTTTAGACTTTGCGTTTGTACAGTGTCAGAGAATATATCTATTCGAACATGCTAGACGCTATGCTATCTTTGATTTTTCAAAAAAAAAAAAAAAAAAAAAAAAAAAAAAAAAAAAAAAAAAAAAAAAAAAAAAAAATAATAAGTAAGCAAGGAGTGCGAGATCTTGGGCTTGATGAGCAGGTGAGTACTATGAGGGTGAGCATGGAGTCCAATATCATGGACGTAATGCTACATTACCACGGCACTTTTCTTTAATCTTATTCGGCAACAAAGTAGAGTAACCTCGAAACAAGGTTGCCACCGAATCTAGAAATCGAAGGCCTCCGACAAATTTTTGTGAAATTCCCTGACAAGTGAAGATGTGCCAGATGGTTAAAAAGACATGGTTGGAAATAGTTTTTAGGCATAATTTGCTGTTCCGAACGTCAAACCAATTCTAGAAGGCAAATTAAGGTGACTTAACAATTTTTCCCTGACATTTCCAGGTTTCCCCGACTTTTTAAAACTCCTTGACATTTCCCGGTTTTCCCCGACTGGCAACCCTGTCGAAAGCAAGCCGCCAAAATTCCGAGGGAGAGAAAAGCAAAAATGGAGGAAAGAGAGACCGAATCCAGATCCGTGCTTACGGATGCATTCCCAGAGGACCTCAAAGATTTACAAGTAGCTACGGCTGCACAGTCTTGCACTACTCTCTTTGCCTCCCCGAGATGTTTGCTTAGTGCTCCACTGATATTTATGCGTGCGTTGACGACGCCCTCAAGTCGGCTTCCTACTCCTAGTCCGCCTTTCCCCATATACCTCCAATTGAACACTTGGAGAAATCCGCAAGTGCCGTTCGGAGAGAATCAACCGTCGAGGGATGGGAACAACAACTATGAACATCCAACGAACAAGTGGATGGAGGTTCACTGGAAGGTATTAAGCTTTTGGGAAAGAAGGGGTGCTCTCCCGTGGCAGCGAGGAGAGCCGGAACTCTCAAATTTTCGAAATTATATTACCTTTAAAATTCGTCTGATCTCTTTTAGATGAAATTACTTCAGTAGGCGGAACAGCAAAATTTGTCTTACACTGGAAAAAAAACGCATTGGATCTAGAGTCCAGACTCTTGAAAACATTGACAAGAAAAAGGACTCTTGATTCAATCAGATTTAAGCTTAAATCAAAAGGAAATCCGCTCAAATGAAGAGGCTTGGTTCTTGATGTAAGCTTAAATCAGATTAAATCAAGAGTATTTTACTTGTCGATGTTTTTAAGAGTCTGGACTCTAGATCCGATGTGAAGTTTTTTTTCTTTCTTTCTTTCTTTCTTTCTTTCTTTTCCCAGTGTATTTTTATTAAAGTGAGACATATGAGGAAGTCGTAAGTACGCAAAAAATGCGTAGTTCCAGACAAGCCTCAGAATTTCCACTATCGTGATCAAAATGATGACTGCTGAATATCGGACTGACACGCCAAGGCGCCTTAGATTTTTGCGTATGCAAAAAGGACATCCCGTGAACACGAATAGTTGCATTCAAGCGTTGTCACATCAACGTCGCACGGTGGATGGAGCCAATTGGAGAGGTCCGACAAAATTTGAAAATATTAAAAGTTTATAACTCCGTTTATACAAAACTTTGAGGCTCTAAAAGTGGTTCCATCGGTTTCCTCGTCAAATTTTCGACTAGTGGTACCCCTTTAGAGTTAAGATGTGACGAAATGAACATCCAAATTTGCAGTTTTAGTGAAAAATTTCATGTCCGACCTCTCTATTTTATTCGATCCACAGCGTTGCCGCTCTCCACCTGTTCAATTTTCATGAAAGTTCTTATTCAAAAGGCGCGCAATTATCTCCTCTGTTAAAATAAAAAAAAAAGGTTAAAATTTAAGTTTTAATTGGTTGTATTCCGGTCTTACACACAACGGTCTTCTGTTACTACTTTGGAATGAGTGAAGGAAACTATTAGAAAAAACAAAAACCAAAAAAAAAACTGTGTAAAAAATAGAATTCGTTCTGAAAAAAAAACGCTCCTCGGAATTTTCTCTATCGCGATCAAAGAGGTGAGAATAAGACGCGGCGGTAAAGACTCGGGACCTTCTGTTGCTCTTCATTCCCGACAAATTGAATTTTAAAGATATCTAATACGAAAGAAAAAAAAATAAAAAAAAGCCAAGAGAGATTGAGAAAGAGAGGAAGAGCGGCTATGGTGGTGGCTAAACGGAGGGGTCGGACGGTTGGGTGTTAATTTATCATGGGCGCCATTTGTGCCGTGAGGTTGAGAGGTTGAGGCGCTGCAACGGGTGTTGGCGTTGGAGGTAGGTGACACCTCCGGAATCGTAAGGCGAAGGCGAGGCACTGAGCTTCCTTTCGGCCGTCTGCTCATCTCTGAATATTAAGGCGAGAGCAGCCGATTTAAAGTGGCACAAGGAGGATAGAGCTAGGGAAAAACTCGAAATTTTCACGCTCAAAGGAACAATATACAGGAGTTAAATCAAAAGGAATAACTGCTTGCACAGGGTTTTTATGCTCCCCAGTTCTGCCGTGCTAAGCAAAAACGCCTTATGAGCCATCAGGCGTTGCCAAATTTCATTCGACCAATCACGAATTTCCGGGAAAATTTGTGACTATTTCTTCTCCGATTTTTCAGAGGATTTTGTTCGTAATTTGATCTACAAATTCTGCAAATTTCAAGAAAAAATATGTATAACTTTTATTAAAATTTGATATTTTGTGAGAGGAAATTTGGCAGCATTTGAATGCTCATACGGCATTTTTACTCATCACGGCAGAGTTCCTCTCAGATAAAAGAAGGGGCTTGGAGGACAAGGCAAGTATGTGGTATTCGTGAAAAAATGAGTATTTCGACTAGGATTAGTCTTAAAATATAATTTGTATAAAATTCACCACTGAAATCCAATTTTTAAGCATAAAGAAGCGAGTTTGTCCTTCCGCCGTAAGGCTCCACGTAATTCAATTTCTTGAAATAGCAAACACTACACAAATGCGCTTCGTCCTCCAAGTCCTTCAAATATGTGAACACGTGAGAAGAATTTAATCGAAAGTGTGTTCTCAAAGCTCATTTTCGGACAAAAAATGTCAAATAATATAAAAACAAACCGAAGTTGAAACAACTGGAATTTCGCAGCTCAAAACACGTTACTCAGGCGAAGAAAAGTTCATCTTAATGCAAAATCAAGCAAAACTAAAAAATCTTCTTGCCATTAACAGTTTCTACAAGAAAATTGTAGAATACGTCGTATACATTTAGTGTTGGTAATTAAACTCTGAGTGGTTCTTTGTCTCTTTGAAAAAATCAAATTTTTGAACACGTTCCTTTAAAAAGGCTTTTTCTCGACGGCCAATTTATTTCATCGCAGCGTGATCTAAAGCTAGATTCTGTTCAGCATCTTGGATGCGCTAACGAGAGGATGGTTGGCAGGTTGGTCGGTGAATACATTTATCTAAAGGGGCCTTAACAATACTGAGTTATAAACACCTTAGAAAAGAGGGATATCAATAGAAATGTGCAAAAAATAAAAAGAGACAAGGGAAGAATAAATAAAAGGAGAGCTGAGGAGTAGGGTAAGCAGCATTTCATGTCTCTAAAGTTTTCTTATCGGAGTGTTAGACTGCCCGATATCGGACTGACGCGCCAAAGCGCCTTCAATTTTTGTGCATGCAACCCGGACATCTCTCGAACACGAATAGTTGTATGTCACCCCTCTCCATCAATTCAATTCTGATGAACGTCCTCATTCAAGAAGCACGAAATTATCTCCTCTTTTTTAATAAAAAAAGGGTAAAAACTCAAGTTTTAATCGGCTGTGTTTCGGTCCTACAAAGAAAGGTTAACTCTGTAAATTTTTTTTGTATGAGCGAGGAAAACTATTAGAAAAAATAATGAAAATTAAGCTATGGATTAATTTTCCTGTAAAAAATAGAACGATAATATAAAAAAAAAAACAAGAATGGAGATTTGCAACATAAGCTTCGAAAATACAAATTTTTCGACTTCCACCTGTTGTATGTTTCCTTCTTTACTTCTATAAACTGATTTAGTGGCTACGTCATAGGTCAATATTGTAAACAGACACAACCTTGTCTTGCCTTGAAATATTTCTTAATATCCAAATTGTTCGTTTTTAAAGAGTCCCTTTTGATGTATGACCTGTCGATGACTAAATTGTAATGAATTAACACAATTAACTCACACAGAATTTGTACATGGGGTTATGTTATTTGTCTTGGTTTGAACCACTGAGTTAGATATTACATCGAATGACGTATTCAGTAAGTCAGTCTATTTTGATTTTGTCGGCACTAGGGTTTGCCAGGCCTTGAGCGATTATATATTTTTTACTTTGATTGTTTTTTTTCATCATAAATCAAGAACACCGAGGGAAAACCATGTGAAGTGAGGAAAGCGTTATCGACCCTCAAATAATAAAGCGGTTGACTGTTAGGTCACGCGAGCAGCAAACTTTTAATTGTTCTCGTGCCTTTTTTTGTAGTTCAAAGGAATCGAGGGATGAATCCAATAGGCATGAAGCACGATTCAAAAGAGTGTCGACTCCAATGGATGCTGAGTTAATCTGTGCATATTTGAATCTGCCGTCATTAAAACGTATCAAGTCCATTTATGAAATTGATCTGAGGCCCATAAGAATGCTCACATTCCAAGATTAACTGAAAACTTCTTCTTCTGTGTGAACTTCAATATCTAAACTTCAGAAGCATAAACACTGGAAAAAAAAAAAAAACACATTGGATCTAGAGTCCAGACTCTTGAAAACATTGACAAGAGAAAATACTCTTGATTCAATCGGATTTTTGCTTGAATCAAAACGAAATCCGCTTAAATTAAGAGGCTTGGTTCTTGATTTAAGCTAGATTCTGACTGAATCAAGAGTACTTTTTCTTGTCGATGTTTTTAAGAGTCTGGACTCTAGATCCAATGTTATTTTTTTCCAGTGAAGGAAAGCGCTGATGAGTGAATTTCAAACTTTTTCAGGTTGCCCAATGTGATTTTACGGCGAATTTACCCTTAAAAAGTGTATTAATTTGGCTGTATCTCGTCACCTTCCGGCCAAAGTATCACAAGCGCCATGCGACATTTCAAAATCTCCGCCGCCATTTTATTTTTTTACAGAGAAATTTTTCAACGAAGCTGTCCGAAAATTTCACTGAATTTTCTTTATGCTGCCGATTAAATTCAGTGAAATTTCCAAACAGATTTGACCAACAATTTCTCTGTAAAAAATAAAATGGCGGCGGAAATTTTGAAACGTCGCATGAGGCTTGTTATACTTTGGCCGGAAGGTGACAATTTCTTGCGTGTAACTGACTCATTTGCCTAAAACCGCGCCGATGATTCCACCGTGGGCAAGAGCCCCTTCGCCCACGGGCGTTCACAAATGTTGAGGCAATTTTCTGTTCAGATGCGGATCCAGCTTTAGGAACACTGGATTCCGTCCATTTAAACCTATGTTAAATAATCGATCCTTGTAGGAGCACCTGGCCCCTCCAAGAATCCATACATTTCCATAGGTTTAAATGGAGAAAAACAATGTTGCCAATTTGCTGGATCCGTCAATCGTCCTGGCCCCTCCAAGAATCGATACATTTCCATAGGTTTAAATGGAGAAAAACAATGTTGCCAATTTGCTGGATCCGTCAATCGTCCTGGCCCCTCCAAGAATCGATACATTTCCATAGGTTTAAATGGAGAAAAACAATGTTGCCAATTTGCTGGATCCGTCAATGTTTCTGTTCTTCAGTGATCTCCATTCCATAGAGCTGACTCGTCGTTATTAAAGGAATTAATTCCGTCGAATGCATGAGCTAGGAAGAGAGGGCGCCGATGAACATGGCTGCCGTGATAGCGAAGAGAGCAATGAGTGCATGCTGGGATGAACCTTGAGACACATAAAAGCATGTGGTAACCGTGGCTCATACAGAAACCCACTTACAGCTCTCTCGGCTATCACGGCAGATGGGTCGGAAGAGAACGAGACGGATGGCAAGCTCAAAAGTTGCCTCTGAAGTTGAGAGATTTCCTCGAGAGCGGGCGTGCCGAACTACCGACGCGACGTCGCGACGTCCGTCATGTGTTTTGGCATTTTTCCGACTTATTTTGGCACACTTATGATTTTTATTTTATTTCGGCACGCTATTAACCAGCCACCCTTGCCACGCGTCCCCTCAGCAACTCTCGGTCGGGAACTCTCGATGGAACCTTGAATGCTTTTAATGGCCGAAAAAGCCTTCCCATGCTCTCCCGTGCTTCGGAGGAAAGCAGTAAATGCAAAAAATAAAATTTTCAACTGTTTATTGAGTCCGTATGATTTCGAGCTTGAGGTAATTCGACGGTTGCCATTTTTGTGTCAGGGTGACGTGCGATATATCACATCAATACGTTCCATAATTTCAGCTACTTTTAATTTTTTCGAATTTTGAGTTCGCACTTCTGTACTTCTGTTGTCATGAGACTGAAGAATTCATGTACCAAATTTGACAAAGAAATTCAACGTATGAAAGGCAGGGTTTTGTCAGAGGAAAAATATAGCAATCGAGTGCAGTTCCGATATATCAGTATCGAATGCGATATTTTTCCACAGAAAAAAACCCTTCCTTTAAAACGATGAATTACTTCGTCAAAGGTACATGCATTCTTTAGTCTCATGACACCAGAAGTACAGAAAGGCGATCTCAAAATTCGGAAAAATTAAAAGTAGCTGAAATTATGGAACGAATTGATGCGATGTATCGCACATCGCTCTGATACAAAAAATGGCGACCGTCGAATCACCTTAAACAGGGCAGATTTAAATTTTACTTCGACTTCTCCGTCTTCTTTGGTTCTCGTCTTTTTGTAGTTCGTATTCGATAGTGATCCGATGTATCGTTCGGTTCAAAACGACAGAATATAACCTTGAACACAAATGTTGGGTGCTTCTCGTTATTACAAGTTTTCCGGCTTTAGATGGTGGAAAGACCACTTAAATGTTCAGTTTGGAGTAGGGAAAAAGAAAGGGCAACATTACAAAAATGCTATTAATGAATGAAGACTCACCTAATTTTGACTTCTTTAGACTGCCACTCAGCATGTCGTTCAAAACTAATTAAAATCCCGGCGATTTCCTGAAACAAAAGAACAAATTATTGAAAAAAAGTGACAAAAAGTCGACTCGGAATAATTATGAGACCCTGCATCGGCGGATCCAGAAAATTGGCAACATTGTCTTTCCTCCATTTAAACCTATGGAAATGTATCGATTCTTGGAAGAGCGAGGTGCTCTGACAAGTATCGATTATTTAAATTTACATGGAGGAAATCCGGTGTTGCCAAATTGCTGGATCCGCCTGTGATGCCATAAAGTGATATTTTTTACAGACTCAACAGCATATTGTCTATTTATGGAAAGGCAACATAGCTCATTCTTCTGGGCGGAGGCCCCCTCTCCTCATAGACAGCCCCGGCGTTTGAGTTTAGCAGAGATTCCTTCTTGGCTTAGAAGGTTAGGGATGACAAAAATCCTGCCGCAGACAAAGACATAAAGACGGAGCGCTCGTATCTAAAAGCACGGGGAAAAAGTGAAGCTAGGTTCGGCGCTGCGCGCTTGTGTGAGTGTGTAAATGAGCGCGGGAATCCATGGCGGCAAACGGAAATTTGATTTGAACTTGTCCTCTTGATTTTTCCTTATTTCTTCTTCGAAACGTGTTTTAAATGCTTAAAACGATTATATTAAGAAAGTTCGGTCTGCGTCCTAATATATTACACCTAATTTTGCTCGGTAACAGGCAGTAATCTCAGATAAAGTTAGTTTTTCTTCTGCTTATGGTGGTTCTGCAGGTTCAAACAGGCCGTTACAGTTCTAGATCTACGTTACTCCCAAATGAAATCAGTCGGTCGACGACGGACCGAAACTAACCTAAAGTTAATAAAATATGAGTGTGTACCTGAATTTGGGCAAAAATCAACCTAAAATACTTTGTTTCCGCAATTTTATTTATTAGTTCCCGCCCTACATTTGAATTCAAACTTGTCTCGATTTCGCCGCCAATCCTCTAGCCAATAGTAGAGGTGATTGAAAAGAAGCTCTAGAAGCTTCATTTTTTGCTTTTAGTGCTCCGTCTTTATGTCTTTGGCCGCAGATCATCAGTAAGCAAGAGCGTTTCACCGATGCGTCTCTACTCTCAGCTCTAGTGGAGAAAGAAAGAACTTTATTTGCCTTATGTACTGGCAAATTCGCCATCTCACTATCAAGCGGCGTAGCTAGGCGGTAAGGCACTCGCTCCGTGACTAGAGCGTTCCCAGTTCGCGCCCACGCGGATAATATATTTTAACGCCTTGATCATATTTATAAATGCCGCGTAGGGCATCGCAGGGTTATTTTTTCCAAAAAATCTGAGTGAGGATTGCATTTTGATTGAAACGTAATCGAAAAGGGCTCCTCTTGCTTCAGAGAAACTTCTGAATCCAAGGTCCAGGGCAGAGTTAAGAAATTTCATGAAAGATTACAAAAAGAAATTTCATAAGGAAATTTCAAGAAATTTTATGAGGAAATTTCAAGAAATTTTATGAGGAAATTTCATGAAATTTCTTGTGAAATTTCAAGAATTTCATACGGTGAAATTTCAAGAATTTCATACGATGAAATTCCTTTAGCAACTCTGGTCCAGGGTCCCTGTATGAGGGTATACAGTAGTATACAGGGGCCGTCCAATAAACTTGTTTTTTCTTGGAGGAAAAAGCAGACTCCAGACAGGAATTAATGTAGCATAGTGTTCAGTTAACATCCTTTAGTATAAATTACGTAAGACCTTTTCCCCATTTTTTAACCCCCATACTTCTCCTTGTGCAGCACCGTAAGGCATCCCTTAACCCCCCCCCCCCCAAATTACGTAAGTCTCGACTAACCCCCCCCCCCCCTTTTTCAGTTATCGTAGATCGAAGCATGACGTTTCCCTTTAGAACACAATGAAATTTTTAAGCCACAATTTTTTTATGTGAAACCAAATTTCTGGAGTAAGTTCACAGGCAAGATTCATGATATAATTAGTTTAATAAACAAAAATATGGAGTAAAATTGAAGATTCTTTTGGCCTTGGGAGTAAATAGTTAAAAGTATAAAGTTGACGTGAGGATGAAGTCACTACTCATCATCGTGAGAATGAGTGGAGAAGTGGGAATCAAGAGAAATGAGATAGGGCATGGTTCGATCGGCAAGCAATCGGTGGTTTCCTGATTTCCTTTATTTCATCTTGAATTTTATTATCAACCTGACGAAATATGGATTTTTGCATTTTCTTCAAATATAGGCTAAAAAGTTGACGTAAGGCTCAGCCGTACCCTCTCCTCCCCCCTCGTAAGGCAACGAAAGGCTGTTATAGACCCCCCCCCCCCTCCCCATGAGAGCCTTAAGTAATTTATGAACGGCCCCTTATTTAAATTTGTGGTATTCCTTATGGTCTTTATTACTTAAAATTCCTAATCATATAGATAATAGAAGAGAAATCATGCAGATTTTCCTTTAAAAAAAAAGAGCGTTTAATTTGGTTTGAATTTAAAAGATTCCTGCTTGGCCCGAAAGGCGAGGGTTGACAAAAATCCTGCGGCGCGTGGGGAGTGCAGTGAGTCTGCAGAAAGGAAACATCGATGCTCCCGATTGCGCACCAGACAGTTTGCGATGGAAATTCGGCAGGATTTTTGTCATCCCTGCCTTCCGAGCTCAAGGAAGGAATCTCTGCTGAACAGTCGACTCGACAGCCCCTTCAACGGGGACGAAAAAACAGAACCCTCCGGTTCGGATGATAAGCTAGCTCCGATCTCAATCCCACAGTTCGATCGTCGTAATTATTATCAGGCCGATGTATCCACCACCACAGTAGCGCCGATACATCGATTGATCTCTCATTTAAACATATGGAAAAGGATCGATAAAAAGGGTGTTCGAACGAACGCCTTGATAGTCGATTCTTTACCGTAGCTTCAAATGGCAGAATATCGATAATAATCGATCATTCGCGTCTCAGTGACGCACAGTGGATCGCGTCAATGGGAGAGGTCGGACAGAATTTGGAAACTTTAAACGCTTATAACTCAGTTTATACGAAACTGTGAAGTTCTAAAAGTGAATTATACTAAAAGAAGTTCCAATTAATCCTCTTCAAACACCAAAAATAAAATATAAAACACCGATATCTTTATGGTTAGTCGAAAAAGCTCAAACTTTCATAATTATTAATAGTTAAAAGATATAACGCTAAACTGCAATTTTAGAATTGATTAACCCCTCCCCATATCCTAATAAATAAATAAAGTGCCTGATAAAAGGGTTAAATTGTAAATTTAATTATAAGTTTATTCTTCTTTATTAAAATTTAAATTAGCAAATTTAATTATAATTTTGAAAACCAAACCCATTTTTTTCGGGAATTGGTTTCCTCGTGAAATTTTCGTCTATAGGGAGTCTACTGAAATAGGCTGGCCAAAAATCAGTACTTTTACAGTACTTTTTCGATACATTCCCAAACATTTCAGTACCTCAACAGAAAAATTCAGTACTTTTCCAGTACCTTCATTTAACAAAATTCGAATAATTTCAAAAATTTAAATTTCTCGCTCAAATTTCGACAAAAATGACCAAAAAATGAGCAAAATTCCGGACCTTCTTGCACTTGAATTTCCGCACTTTTTCAGGCTGACTTCCGGACCGCCCTTGAAAAATCAGTACTATTTCCGGACTTTCTGGACTTGTAGACACCTTGGTCTAGCAGCACCTCTTAAAGTTTAAAACGTGACGAAATGAACGTTAAAATTTGCAGTTTAAGTAAAAAATGTCTTGTCCGACCTCTCTGATTGACTCAATTCACCGTGTGACGTGGCGTGCTTCGCGATACATCGATTGATCTGCCATTTGAACCTGTGGAAAAGGATCGATAGATAGGGTGTTCGCAATCAGCACCTTGATAATCAATTCTTCACCGCAGCTTCAAATGGGAGAATATCGATGATCCATCATTCACGCCTCAGTAGCATGGCGTGCTTTGCGATACATCGATTGATCTGCCATTTGAAACTCTGGAAATGATCGATAAATAGGGTGTTCGCAATCAGCACCTTAATATTCGATTCTTCACCGCAGCTTCAAATGGGAGAATATCGATGATCCATCATGCACGCCTCAGTAGCATGGCGTGCTTCGCAATACATCGATCGATTTGCCATTTAAACCTGTGGAAAAGGATCGATAAATAGGGTGTTCTTAACGAACGCCTTAATAATCGATTCTTCGTCGTAGCTTAGAATGGGGGGATATCGATGATCGATCATTGACGCCTCGCCACTGGAACCACGACGACCGCCGCCACCGCGAAACGGGATCCGGCGGAATAGGAACGTATAATTGGCTTCACAGAAGAGGATCGGTCATGGCGCCCCTCCACCCCCCGTCCTCATAGCCGCCCACCCCCCCCCCCCCCCGCCGCCGCCGCCTTCGTGGCTGCCTTCCTCGGATCGGCCCCGGATCCCTCATCACCATGCATTTTTACGCGTGCACTTATTTCTTTATGACATTCATGCACGCTAAGTTTATTTCTCGCGAATATTTATCAGAGCTCCGTCCGTCCGCGGCCTCCTTTCCCGATGTGTGTTTTCCTCGCGGCCTTCTTGCCCCCTCACCACCCCCCCACAACCCCCACCAGCCCCCCGCCTCCCGTGTTTCGAAAACAGCCCGAGCCACGCTGCCAGATTGTGCGATTCAGGGCCTGTCAAAAAAGGACGTTTTTTGTGCCAATGCACGCGGACATAAATCGACGGTGAAACTACCAAACCACGTATCTCGTTTGCGGTGTTAAAAAATCTACGCTCACATTTTATTTTTTTGAAGTAGACCAAATCAATATCGTTCCTTGAAATTTTCACGGAATTTTCTCCGCACAAAGAGAAAAAATCACAGAAATTTTAAAAACTGAATGTTGTTTAGATTGAGCAGGAGAAATCCATGTGGCGCACTTTTCGTTAAGATTCCTCATGTAGCCCTTGAAGCACCACTAAATATTAAACAAACGGAACTAAACGCATTATGGAGATGGAGCGTGAGAAAAGATGCGAGTTGATGACGGCGCAGAGATACAACTATTCGTGCTTGATGGATGTCCGTGTTGCGTCTGCAAAATTGAAGGCGCGATGGCGCCAGGCGTGAACTCGCAAAGCTCCACTACATGAGGTTGCCAAGGAGATGATTATGTTTATGCCTGATTATGTTTATGCCTGATTATGTTTCCCTTATCTACGGTGGTGTTGACACTCGATTTTTCTTTCTTTTTACAATTTGACGTCTGATTTTCTCTTTTAGGATGCATTTGCAGATTTATATCTGAAGCTAGTATGTGCCAGCCCCATGTAACCCGCGGATTACGTGTTTTTATCGAGCCTCGCGGGTCAATTTGACTCAGGTCAGGCATCTAAAGGTTAATGATGTGATGTTTAAGGCTAAATCAAACCTCCTTTACTCACAATGTTCATCACATGAGGCTTCCCTAAGGCGACTGCGGATGTGACCCTTAATTTTTGTACTACAATAATTGGTGATACAAACAGAGAATAACGTTCTTCCTTCAGCAAGCTGATTACTTAAATTAATAGAAAAAGCGATGAATAAAGAAGACAAAAATGATCTGGAGCGATTCTATCGATGGAAGCAGGTGGTTCTAATAGAGAAAAGAGAAAAATGATTTATGTTGGTGGATAAGGAGTTGCTCGTCGGTTGTCGTTTGTTAGTCTATTACTTATCTCCCTAATCCATTGGAACTACCCGCTTCCACCGAAGGGATCGCTTCAAGTTTCCTTCGTCCTTTTTGTCTAGGGCTTTGTCTATCAATTGCAATAATCAGCCTGCAGTGGACTTTTGTCATGAACGTATACGGTTCACAGGACTGAACTTTATTTTCTCGGCAATGAACAAAGGGAGGAGAAAGAGAGATCGACGACAAACAAAAGGAACGGGCCACCTGTTCAAACACGTTCACAAGATCGGATTCAGCACCGACCGAAGCACTTTCGAATTAAATTACTGCGTTCCAAAATAGATGGAGGAGATTATGCACGCAAAAGGGATTTTATTTCGCAAATGAATGTCAAAACGCAACAGGAGAGAATAAAAATCACAAACGCCCGAATGAGCGCCGAGTTTGATGTGCTTCGTCTGGTCCTACCTCCTGTTCTCTAGTCCTCTCACTGCGGGCTGCAACGCTCACTATAGTGCCTGTTAAGGAAGAACGCCGTATGAACATCCGAGAGTTGCCAAATTTCCTTCAATAAACGGTTTATTTTTGAGGAAAGTTATGAATATTTTTCCTAAATACTTTCAGGAACGTTAGGTAAACTTGCGAGCAAAATTATCTGAAAAATTGGAAGGAAAATATTCATAAGTTCACCAGGAAATTCGTGTTTTATCAAAGGAAATTTGGCAACGTCTGATGGTTCTTACGGCGTTCTTTCTTAACATGGCAGTATATTGCCGTGCTAAGGAAAAACGCCGTATGAACCTCCAGGCGTTGCCAAATTTCCTTTGATAAAACACGAATTTCCTGGTGAACTTATGAATATTTTCCTTCCAATTTTTCAGATAATTTTGCTCGCAAGTTTACCTAACGTTCCTGAAAGTATTTAGAAAAATATTCATAACTTTCCTCAAAAATAAACCGTTTATTGAAGGAAATTTGGCAACTCTCGGATGTTCATACGGCGCGCGAAGGAAAATATTCATAAGTTCACCAGGAAATTCGTGTTTTATCAAAGGAAATTTGGCAACGCCTGGAGGTTCATACGGCGTTTTTCCTTAGCACGGCAATATACTGCCATGTTAAGAAAGAACGCCGTAAGAACCATCAGACGTTGCCGAATTTCTTTTGATAAAACACTGATCTTCTGGGAAACTTGCGAATATGTTTCTTCCAGCTATCAGACAATTTTCTACGAAACTTAATTTAAAATATTTGAAGATTTCAAGAAAAAATACGCATAACATTCCTCAAAAGACATGTCACAAAATCCGGGGAAAAGTAGCAACTCTCGACTGTTCATACGGCGTTTTTCCTTAGCATACGGCCTTATTTTTCGGTATTTTCTTGTTGAATTGATGTGCCGAGGGGGTTGTTATAGTTATTTACACATGTTATACACACCGATTCCTGTGTATTTTTACACGCAAAATCAAGTTTGAATGCTGACGAGTCGATGTATTGATCGGTTGTATCGACTTTTTTGAGATTCTTTACGGAAAATCGACGATTTATTTCGATTGAAATTGTTCATTTTTGATTCACGGATGACTAAATGCACCTAATATGACTGGTATTCCAGCACCTACGTATTTTTTCTTGTAGAATCGATTTTTAACGATTACAAGTCGATATATCAATCGATAAAATCGAATATTTACAATTTTTTAGGAAAATCGATGATATATTGGTATTGAAATTGGTCATCTCCATCCGAGAACAACCAAATTTTGGGTTGGAACATCGATCCGGATCGGGTCGGTCGGGTCGTCAACCTGCCGCTGGCCTCTTAGGGGACTGGGGCGGCCCCCGGGTTTGGCTCCTTAGAGGCCAGGTGGGCGGCGCCGAGTTTTGGATCCTTAGGGGCCATGGGGGCGGCCACCGACTTTAGCTCTTTAGGGCCTCGGGGGCAGCCCCCGGGATTGGCTTCTTAGTTGCCGGGTGGGCGGCCCCCCGCTTTGGCTCCTTAGGGGCCAGGGGGGAAGCCCCCGGGATTGGCTTCTTAGTTGACGGGTGGGCGGCCCCCCGCTTTGGCTCCTTAGGGGCCACGGGGGAAGCCCCCGGGATTGGCTTCTCAGTTGCCGGGTGGGCGGCCCCCGGCTTTGGATCCTAAGTCGCAGGCCAGGGGGCTGGCCCCCTAGATTTGGCTCCATGGGGTTCAAGGGGCTAACTCCGGGATTGGCTCACAAGGGTTCAGGGGGCTGACCCCCGGATTTGGCACACTAGTTGCCTGGGGGCGGACCCCCGGCATTGCCTCCTTAGGGGCCACGGGGCTGACCACCGGCTTTGGCTCCCTAGTTGCCAGGGGACGGACCCCCGGTTTTGGCTTCTTAGGGGCCAGGGGGCGGACCCCCGGTTTAGGCTTCTTAGAGTTCGGGGGCTGACCCCCGGGTTTGGCTCCTTCGGGTTCAGGGGCTGACCCCAGGGTTTGGCTCCTTAGGGTTCAGGGGGCGGAACCCCGGCTTTGGCTCCCTAGTTGCCAGGGGGCGGACCCCCGGCAATGGCTCCTTAGGGTTCAGGGGGCTGACCCCCGGGTTTGGCTCCTTAGGGGCCAGGGTGCGGACCCCCGGCTTCGGCTACCTACTTGCCAGGGGACTGACCCCCGTGTTTGGCTCCTCAGGGTTCAGGGGGCTACTAACCCCCCGGGTTTGGCTCCTTAGGGGTCAGGGGTCTGACCCCCGGGTTTGGCTCCTTAGAGTTCAGGGGGATGACCCCCCGGTTTGGCTCCTTAGGGTTCAGGGGGCTGACCCTCAGGTTTGGCCCCTTAGGGTTCAGGGGGCTGACCCCCGGGATTGGCTCCCTAGGGTCCAGGGGGCTGACCCCGGATTTGGCTCACTAGTTGCCAGGGGTCGGACCCCCGGCATTGCCTCCTTAGGGGCCACGGGGCTGACCCCCGGTTTTGGCTCCCTCGTTGCCAGGGGGCGGACCCCCAATTTTGGCTTCTTAGGGGCCAGGGGGCGGACCCCCGGTTTAGGCTTCTTCAGGTTCAGGGGGCGGACCCCCGGCATTGGCTCCTTAGGGTTCAGGGGGCTGACCCTCGGGGTTGGCTCCTTAGGGTTCAGGGGGCTGATCCCCGGGTTTGGCTCCCTAGGGTTCAGGGGGCTGACCCTCGGGGTTGGCTCCTTAGGGTTCAGGGGGCTGACCCCCGGGTTTGGCTCCCTAGGGTTCAGGGGGCTGACCCCCGGCTTTGGCTCCTAAGGGTTCCGGGGGCAGACCTTCGGCTTTGGCTGCCTAGTTGCCAGGGGGCTGACCCCCGGGTTTGGCCCCTTATGGTTCAGGGGTCTGAGCCCCGGGATTGGCTCCCTAGGGTTCAGGGGGCTGACCCCCGGATTTGGCTCCCTAGTTGCCAGGGGGCGGACCCCCGGCTTTGTCTCCGTAGGGGTCAGATGGGGCATTGCTCTAAATCGTACCCCGTTGCCCGAAGTGTATGAAACGCCTTCAAATGGGCGGGTATGCAATATGACTTCCTTGACGCACGAATAGTGGTATCAGAATTTTGCATTAAGTTTACGGGTGGATTTGAAGGCGCTCTTGTGTTATTATTGTGAGTGGCCTTGTACAACGGTATTGACTAAAAAGTTCATAATTTCGGTTTTTTAAATTGAGCCATATATTTTAAAAATGCCGTAGAACATATTATTTATTCAAAATAGTATACTCGGCAATAGGAGGAAATTATTTTGAAAAAATAATAAGATTAATTCCTGTCTCTACGTCTTACTTCAAAGAAGAGAGCGCAGGCCGCTGGATCAGATTGTGTATTTTAAGTCCCTTGGTTCCGTCATCGTTTTCTGAAGCGAAACTGAAAGATTATAGCCGTTTACAAGATCGCAACTTACTCAAAAGCGGTTGTGAATTTAAAATGTTTCGCGCGGATAAAATGAGCTTTCGTTGATTAATTGTGAATAAAAAAAATTGAAGAAAAGGTACTTTGTCCACTGGTCCATTAGGAAAGCGTAAAGCATGGATGGATGGAGCTTCGATGACCAACTAAATCTTATCTGATAAGGATATTTAAGTGTGAAATCCTTCTTTCAGTCTTTAAATGATCCCAATCCACCAACAAGTTTAAAACACTAGTTGCAAAAATGCGTATCTCCTGATAAAGTGTCTATTCTGAGTGCCCAAAAACGCGAATCTCGGCATTTCTGCCGTATTTTCTAACAGTTCGAGAAATTATTGAAACTGCTAATGGAGTTTGAAAAAACATTTTATTCTTGCTATCTTCAAGAATTATTACCCTTCTACCGACAATAAAGAGGAATTAAGACAGTTTTTTTACTCTCCTGGAAAATCGTGTTTTCCGAGATTCGCACTTCTGCACTTTCACCATCGATAAAGGGCTTTAGTATTGTTTAATTAACATTTGCACTGGCAGTGTTTGTGATTATTCAGTCAGTAATTTTTTTTCTCATTAATGTCTTCACAAACATTCTCAGGTAAATATGTTGTAGGCAATTAGCAATTGCCGGCAAATTGCAATCTTTTCGTGTTTAATCAACAAATTAAATCGTTTTAAAGTGAACAAACGAGATTGGAAGTAGGAATTATTATGCTTTGAATTCAAACATACGTTAGCCCCTTCTTCTTGGATACATGGTGCCAGCTAGTACACTCGCGAGTTCGTGAAATGTCATCAATAATCTGTATGTTAGGTTCGGTTAAGCAACTAAACTAACTCCTTGGCATAGCGGAGAGTATCGCTGGATTTGCAGGTGTAAAGAAACCTTTACTACATCGATGTTATCGTAATTACAATTTGACGAATTGACAAGTACGGAGCTTGCAAATTGCCGGCGATTGCTGACTCCCTGCGACATATACACTGATAAAGATTTCAGAGATATTTATTTCCATCTTTAGGTTTACATGTACTTTTCTCTCTTCTAATCAGCATGTGTGTTTCTTTTTTGTTTCTGGTGCATCCCTTGGAATTCTTGGATTCAACAATCGATGATCTCCCTGGAGAACGCAAATCGTCAATTAAAAAATGGGGATCGTTAGATTAAACGGGACACTTGATTCACTTGACTGAATCTGTAGCATTAACTGGAAACTCAAATTTACCACAAATCCTTCTCAACCGAAAACCTGATCTAACCCAGCTAACCAAAACTTTACTCAACGGGTGATCTTACTCACCGGAAACTCAAATCAATCGACCAATCGTCCGGCCGAATTTTACTTAACCGGAAATCGACAACCGTAAACTCTGCTCGACCGGAAACGTGCTCCAATAGAAAACTTGACCCAACTGAAAATTCGATCCAACCTGGAATCTGACCCATCCCAAAATTCCAATTCACTGGAACCGTAATCCATCCGTATTTGACGTGACCGGATATTAACCCAACTGGAAACTGTTTCCAACCGGTAACGTGTCCCTGTCGAAAATTTGACTCGACTGAAAATTTGATTCGATCGGAAATTTGACCGACCGGAAACCACAATCAACGGGATTCGTTATCCCGTTATCGTAAATTTCACTTCGCCGGAAACCGAAAATCTTAATTTCTACTCGACCGGAAATGTGCCCTAATCAAAAACTTGACTCAACTGGAAATCGACCCGACCGGAAATGTGTTCCAACCCAAAATTTGGTCGTTCTCGGATGGAGAATAACCAATTTCAATACCAATATATAATTGATTTTCCTAAAAAGTCGCAAAAATTCGATATAAGCGATTGATATATCGACTCGTTAACGTTAAAAATCGATTCTACAAGAAAAAGTACGTAGGTATCGGTGTACTACAGTCATATTTGGTGCATTTAGTCATCCATGAATCAAAAATGAACAATTTCAATCGAAAAAAATCGTCGATTTTCCGTAAAGAATCTTAAAAAATCGATAAAACCGATCGATTTATCGACTCGTCAACATAAAACTCGATTTTCGGTGTAAAAATACGTAGGAACTGGTGTGAATAACATGTGTAAACAACGAAAACAACCCCGTAGACACATCAATTCAACAAGAAAATAGTGAAAAATAAGGCCGAAGTTTGACCCCTTTACCCCCCCCCCCCCCCCGGTAACTCGAAAACGGTTCTTATACTCATCTTGAAATTATTTCCTGAGTCTTCTGTTATTATAAGCTTCCACTTAAACCTTGGTTCGATGGTCGAATTGAAAACCGAAAAAGGGGCAAAATTTTGGGAGGCTCTTTGGCAACTCTCGACTGTAGTGTTCATACGGCGTTTTTCCTTAGCATACGTCATCCAACGATGTATAACAAGAGGGACACGATGTATAACAAGAGGGGATCCCCATTTGAAAAAGTTGATATTCATTGGGCGAGGGGGATGTGATCCCCTCCCTGGCCTCTTTGAGGAGTGATCCCCCAAAGTTTTCCTCCTCGATGATTAGGACAACAGTCCAAACTGAAACATTTTCACTTGATGTTCAAAACAATTATGGCGTATGGAGCGTTACTCTTTACAATCCCGATAAAGAATTTTGGATAATATTCTAGCTAAATTTTTCTTGTTTTAAATTAAACTTCATAGAATTGGATAACTTTTAATTTAATATCTTAAATCAGTGTCCTTAATTTTAATTACTCACTCAGTTTACCTGTTCCAGGATATATAATTGATTTTTGGTTCATGTTGATTTGTATGCGTAGTTTGTTTGTTTGTTTGTTTTTTTTTTTAATCTCTATAAAATTTACCAATTTCGAGTCAACTCGAATAAATCTTCGATCCGAAGATTTAGTTCTATCCGCGGAGAAATTTTGGCTCATACAGAACAAGTTCCAGGTCATGGAGAAAAAATGTATATAAGTAACTTCACGAAAATAGCTCGATAAAAAAATCCGATCGGCCGAGGTCTCTTAGATCTTGATTTTACGACCGATTTTTCCTGAATCCTGATAAAATCGGGATTAAGTAATGATCGACCTCAAATCCTGATAGAATCGAGAAAATTGAGAAAATCCTGACGCTAGACACCCTGCTGAACCTCCCGTCCTTGGAACGAGGGGTGCCAACTGACATCGGTTTGTATAATCAAGGTTCGTGTCTCTTTGCCCGGAAAAAGATCGATACTTATCGACGACGATCGAGCTCCTCACGGCGTAGGTGTGAAGTCGTCTATTGTATCACGTCCTCGGATCTCAGGGGGGAAGTTCCGGGAGAATTTTAATTCGAGGCAGCCCTGAAGAGAGCGCTGGCGAGCCGCCACTGCTAATAGCCCCAGGGTTTGGGAGGGCACATACGAACTGGATATAAATATGACAGGTGCTCAGGAAAAAGAAGGAGAGGACATGTTTGAGGTCCAAGGAGCCTCCGACGAAAATAAATTACGTGCTCGGAATCGACTAGGCACGGGGTGGGGAACGGCGGGGGAGAAGGGAGTAGGGACTGCTAATGGTCGAACCGAATGACGGGGTTGAAAGCTCGACTCCGCTGGGATCGCCTAGTTAACTGTCAGATGAGGCCCTCATACTGATGCCCTCGCGCGCGTTGCCAGATACAGGCGACCGACGCGCTAAACTCCCCGGATATCGGATACCCTATAAAGCAGAATCACCGGATTTTTGAAATCCAGCTCTCCGTCAGACAGAAAAATTCAATTTTTTCAGCACCTCCACTTGACGAAATTCGAAACATTTCAAAATTTTGAATTTCTCGCTCAAATTGCGACAAAAAATGAAAAAATTTAGTGGGCACCCTGGGAATGACTTGAAAAGGTTATTTGAAGGAGGACGCAACTGCCAAAGGTCAAAATCCGAAAATATATGGTCCAGCTCTCTGTAAGAGTCGGCATTTTCATGCATATTTTCGTGGCAAATTCCCTTATTTTCCAAGGTGTCTACAAGACTGAAGTTTGAAATAGTACTGATTTTTTAACGGCGGCCCGGAGGTACTGCAAAAGTGCGGAAAATTTGCCAGAAGGTCCGGAATTTTTTCATTTTTTGTCGCAATTTGAGCGAGAAATTCAAAATTTTAAAATGTTTCGAATTTCGTCGATTGGAGGTACTGAAGAAGAACTAAATTTTTCTGTCGAGGAGGGTACTGAATTTCTTGGGGATGTACTGAAAAAAGTAGTGTAAAAGTACTGATTTTTGACCAGCTTGGTTTAGTAGACACCCTGGGAATGATTTGAAAAGGTTATTTGAAGGAATACGTAACTGCCAAACATCAAAATCCGAAAAGATATGGTCCAGCTCTCCGTAAGAGTCAGCGTTTTCATAAATATTTTCATGGCAAATTCCTTTACTTTTCCTGACTTGAAAAGGTTATTTGAGGAAAAACGTAACTGCCAAACCTCAAAATCCGAAAAGATATGGTCCAGCTCTCCGTAAGAGTCAGCATTTTCTAGAAAGTCGTCGAAATTTTAAAGCGTCTAACATGCAGTTTGAGCCAATTCCGACATGTATATTTGCCAAATTTAATCGTCTCTTTCCTCCGTTTCCTTTATTTTTCCTTTTTACGGGCGAACAGAAGTGGGGTGTGCGCGCCCCTTACGCTCCCCCTCTGGATCCGCTTGTGGCCCTTCTCCCAAAAAACCACTCGATACTACCATTTTTAGCAGTGTTACGACAGTAGGTAGTATATGTACCTGATAACTATATTGAAAAAGCATAGTTTATGCTTATGCCCTTGTTACACCGTGTGCCCGCCGTGCGCAGGAAACGCTATTTCTCAAAGAGCTGAATTCGGAACTTTTCGAGGTGTTCAGTTCTGAGAAACACGTTTGACGAGAAACAAAATAGAGAGTATTGGAAGGTACCTTCCATAAACAAATGAACAAACTGAACAAATCCTCAGAACAATCCTAAGTCTTTCCTTAAATTTTCAAAACGTGTACCTTAATGCCGGATTATCCGAAATGAATTCCTTTTCCGTCTGTATGTGCTTCTCCAGCTCCGAAACCTATAATTATGGCAGCCCCGAAGAATTTATGCGTCGAACATTTAAATCTAGACCATGATCTGCACGATGACGCCTTCCTCTAACGTCACGGTGGAGCAAGGTGATCCTCTCTTTCCATAACTCCTTGCTAACTGGGGTTCACGTGAGAACATAGTTGAGTGCTTTCATTTCGGAAACGACGATTTGAGGCAGGAAATGAGAGCTGAGCAAGGAAGGCGAGGACGCCAGTCCTCGCTACGAATTCGCTCGGATTAAAGCTCATTACCCTCCAGAGAAGACGTAAACACAGAATTTTATTCGCTGTCGCTTTTCTTCCTCCCGCAATTAGCGAATTTCCGACCCGATAAGAGAATTCCCGCTTTTTGGACGCAACAAGCGGCCATTACGGTTCCCGGGGAATTTTTTTGCGTGCCACTTGCCTCCTCTGCTTCTTTGAGCCGACTAATGAAATTATTCTCTGATCGATGGAGGTAACAACGCTGAATGCCAGGAGCTGCAAATCTCGGGAACGTTCGGTGATTAAGCCCTTAAGTAGGCGACAATAGGTTTTCTTTATTTTTATGTGTGTAAAAAAATAAAAATATGAATGGATAGTAAAGCAAAGCGTTCCTACAAAAAATGTTTAAAAATCTTTGATATTGTTCTATTCTCTTCAAGAAAATTAAGCATTTCTGCTCGAAATTTTACGACCCATATTGGCGCCTACAAGACTGCAGGAATACTTCACGCATTGTGCCATACACAGTGCAGTCGCCGATCGGCGCAAAACGCATAAGATCGCCCATAAGATTGCAGGAATGCTTTACGTATTGCGCCTGACACGGTGCAGTCGCTTGTCGGCGCAAAACACATAAGAGCGCCTACAAGACTACAGGAATACTTCACGCATTGCGCCTAGCACAGTGCGGTCGCTAGTCGGCGCGAAAAGCATATTAGCGCCTGAAAGTGTACAGGAATAAAGTGTACAGGAATACTTTACGCATTGCGCCTGACACAGTGCGGACGCTTGTCGGCACAAAACACATAAAAGCGCCTACAAGACTACAGGAATACTTCACGCATTGCGCCAGACACAGTGCGGTCGCTAGTCGGCGCGAAAAGCATATTAGCGCTGAAGGTACGGAAAGTGTCAGGTAAAGGCGAATAAGTGACAGGAATAAAGTGTACAGGAATACTTTACGCATTGCGCCTGACACAGTGCGGACGCTTGTCGGCGCAAAACACATAAGAGCGCCTACAAGACTGCAGGAATACTTCACGCATTGCACCAAACACAGTGCGGTCGCC
This sequence comes from Bemisia tabaci, assembly GCF_918797505.1. NCBI lineage: Eukaryota > Metazoa > Arthropoda > Insecta > Hemiptera > Aleyrodidae > Bemisia > Bemisia tabaci. The sequence continues at coordinate 7,607,451 of NC_092794.1, forward strand.
GGTCGGCCCGAAAAGCATAGTCGCGCCTGGAAGAGTGCAAGAATACTTCACGCATTGCGCACAGCACGCAAAGTGCGCACACAGAAGATTTCACAAACGGCTGACTTGCTTAGCATGATATATATAAGCCCCTCGTCAAAAATGAATTTCTTGGATTCTACACAACTACAGCGATTAATAGTAGTCCTATTAAGTATCACTGAACATTTTACTAAAAATGACCAACTTCACAAGGACAAGTCCAGTGACATTTTCCGTAGGACTGATTATTTTGAGATAAAAGGGTCCGGTCGCCAGCGGCGTATTTTGGCCTCCCAGCTAGCCTTTTTTCAAGATGGTGGCCTCAGCGAAGAGCCGATTCCGGGAATCTTTTGTTCCTAGATTGACAGGACTGTATAGTTACGTTTGGCAGTAGGACGTCCAAGTCCAATTATACGTGTGTTAAGTTGCTTTACGTAAACCATAAGTTGAGTTATGTGAGCCTAAACTTCAGCAACGTGGACTGCAATTACAGATACGTGCAAAAACACGTTGGAAATAAAACGACGACGATTTCAGGTTTTACGGGTAGCAAGGTGAGCGTGGCGGCGACCTAATAGAGAGACTTAATAAAAAATGTTTTGCTTCCCTGGATCCGACTGGACGCGGAAGGTAACTGAACTTACACGGTGAAAGGGAGTGTAAAAATTAAGCTCCCCCCCCCCCCCCCCCGTCTCCTCGGTGGCTTGAGCTTCGTCTTCTGGGTATCATGCCGGAGACACCTTAACTACACTGCCGAGCTAAGGAAAAACGCCGTATGAGCCATCAGGCGTTGCCAAATTTCATTTTGATAAAACACAAATTTCCTAGTAAAATTATGAATATTTTCCAATTTTTCAGAAAATTTTGTTTGCAATTTCACCTGAAGTCCCTGAAAATTTCGAGGAAAATTATTCATATCTTTCCTAAAAAAATAAACATTTTATCGAAGGAAATTTGGCAACTCTCGAATGTTCATACGGCGTTCTTCCTTAGCACGGCACTACAGTCAGCTTAACTCGTATTATTCTCTGGCGTAAGATCATGTCACTCTCGAGTTCTAATAGAGAGCTTCAGTGATCACCTCGCGCTTCCAAACATCGTGAAACCAACCGGAACCTTTTCCGGAACTTTTCTTCCGCATGCACATGTCGCATGCAAATCGTCAAGTCAGGCATTCGGTTAAATGCCTAGGCAAATAGTCGAATATTCTTACTTAGACTGAAATTCTGATTAGTTTAATAGCTGTAGACAAAATTATTCTCTGATCATGTGAGAAGGAATTTTCTATAAAAATTTGCCTCATACAATGGTACATAAGTTTTTTCTAGTCCTTAAATGCACATTTATCTCAAAAATATAAAATAGGACAAGAAAAAGCGGCTGAAAAAACACAATAATTTACAAAACACGGCACGTTTCGGCTGGTCTCCTGATCATTATCAACCGTCAAAAAAGAATTAAAAAATCTAAAAAAATATAAACTGAAAACAATGTTACCGGTCCCTGGTCATGGCGGCGCGCTTTCTTGTCCTATTTTATATCTATGTTCGGGCTGCCATAGTGTACATTTATCTATGTCTTCATCTCAAAATATACAGCATCATATAAAATAAATAGTTTTCACAATTTGGACGGTTGAAGAAATTTGAGGAGCATTTTGAAACAGGAATTGCAATAACAGTCTGTATTTTTATGTATTTTTACTCTAAAAATATTGGGAATTCAACAGGGCTTTTTGAAAATGTAGGAAACCTTGTAAATTCCGAAAAATTGACAGTCTGCCTAGGTATTTGGCGAAATGCCTGATTTGACTATTTGCCTGCGACTTAGAGACAGATAGATAGGTCTGGGATTTTGGAACGAAAAATGCAATGACTGTCTGTCCTTTTATGGTTTTTTTTTTCTCTTAAAATATTGGAAATTCGAGAGGGCTTTTTGAAAACATAGGAAACCTCGTGAATTCTGAAAAATTGAAAGTCTGCCTAGGCATTTGACGAAATGCCTGCGACATACAGACAGATAGATCTGGATTAATTTCACAGAATGTTACTTAATACTCCTTGAAACTGTCCTTTTATGTGCTACGTTAGGGATCCTCTCAAGCCTCCCTCAATAACGATATAAACCATGTGGGGTCAATTAAAGAAATCATCTGTTTGAGGAACGAATATGAATACAGTCCTAATTTTTAGATCGGAGGGTTAGCCGATCGCAGGGAGTTTCGATTCTCTTTCGATTTTGGGCGATAAGTGACTTCAAACTCCTCCTGTCCACTTTACCAGTTCCGAGTCCGACCGAGGACGTCCAATGAAGGGGCAAATTGGATGTCTCCAACCGGAAAGTACAAGCTTTCCCAGCATCGCGTCTACGCGTAAAATCAACCTGCCAGCGCCATTAAAATAAAGAGAGGGAGAGAGCCAGAGGAGGGCGGGGCGGGGCGGGGGCGGAAGAGAATCTTTTCTTCGCTTGTTTCGGGTCATTTTTGCAGGTTCCTGCTCGGAGCCCATTGTGTCTTTGTTTATGTCTAATGAGCTTTCCGCCGTTGTTTCGTCGTAACAACATTAAGCCACATCAGATTAAATTCCTCACCTCTACTTCGCTTTTAATTCCTTTTGGTTCCGCTTAAAATAATCCTTGTTTTCAATTGTTTCAACAGTCTCTTCCTCCGCCTTTCTTTCTTCTCCCGTCCCGCGGTGGCGCGGTGCTTTTTTGCCTGTCCGCTTAAGTCGCGCCCTGTGTTATAATCTTAAGCCAGCTCGTTCTCATAAAGTATTCCGATCGTTTTGTCCTATTTCGTTTCATTCCTCATGTTGTTCGGGCCCGCGCAAAACGGTGTCCCACCCGTGGAATCTAATCTCTTCTTTGTGCGTTCGGGATCAAGTCAAAGGCCTTATTACACGCGTAAAAATTCCTTTAAACATCGCTTTAATGGAGGTTATCAGAGGCCATCAAAAGTCGGCCATGCTGGATCTCGCTAGTCCGAC